>NC_142520.1:26584314-26639314 GCF_964205215.1 Stylophora pistillata
AATATATGGGACCTCTCATCTGGTCGAAGTTACCAAGACACCTAAGAACGATAGAAACTCTAAATTCGTTCAAGAAGAACATAAGAAAAGTCGACCTTTCAACTCTCGTTGAAATTTAAAACTTAACTAATTAACTTTATAATCTTTTTAATTATCTACTGTAAATAACTATCATTTACATATGTAAATGTATGTGACTTTTAAATTTTTTAGTGTCCCCCATTAGCTTATAGCTAAAAACATAGACACTTAAATAAAGTTTTTCATTCATTCATTCATTTTTAAAACTTAGCTTATGAACATGACATGTAGCTAAGCAAATTCTAATTTAAGGAAGTCAGAGGTTGACCATTACTTAATTCAGTGCAACCCATTTTCATCTTTAATTTTAAAGTTTCAGAGTTACTTTAAACCAAAACCAGTTGCATTGCGGTTCAGCGGACGATTGTGAACGCGAAAAAAGAATACAGGACAACTGCTATTAACCATTCACCAAACAAGCCGGCTCATTTGCAGATGTAACTCGTTTGTTCCTTTGTTACATGTACCCCTGCCGAGGCAAACAAGCCAGACTAACCATGCACTAAAATACATAGATCAAAGACTTAATACATAGAGAGATTTTTCCTTGCTCTTCCATCCACAATCAAGCTAAAGGAGCCACTCTATTCATGTGTATACACTGCAAAAGTGGCACTGTATTGTGCATTAAAAAAGAATTAAGTGGTTTTTTTTCTCAGTGTCGCCTTCTGATGAAAACTACTGGCAAGATTTCCATACAACCCCCTACATTAAATGTTATGTAGTGTTGCAAAGAGACGTACGTATCTAAGGAAAGATTTCCGTATAACCCCATACCAATCAAAAACAAAGCCGAAGTCTCAAAGGTAATCTGCTGTTTTGCTTCAGTTTTCTTATATCCAAGAATAGTACGCTTACGGTATTCCGCGAAACTAAACGAAACGAAACGAGACTAAACGAAACTAAACGAAACATTAATCGATAAGGAAATCACCATTCACCGAGTTAACGATACCACTAAGATTTATTCCTTCTCTTCTAAACCTGTCCTCGCCAGATGCCTTGTTCCGCAAAAATACCAATAACGGCCGATTGGTAATCTCCGAAACAAGGTTCGCAGACAACTTCTTTAGGCGCTCTGTTCCCGAAAATTGTCTTGCTAGATAAAGCAAAACCAGGCTTACAGAAACGACGAGAAATTCTTCCCTCTCTTCGAAACCTGCGGGCAGTGGGTCTGCTTTTAGCAAAAGCTTAGGATAAAAAAAATTGCAAATATAGCCATTTAGTGGTTTGGGATCAGCCAGACTTTTATTTCTTTCAAAACAATTCTTATATCCTTAAGAGCATGGTTACATGAAAGTGGGGACACCAGATACGTGACGGAAACCGGAATGGAAAGATTAGTTTCTGTTTCACAAACATGAATATATTATCCCCCAAATAATATCATACGTGGTTTTCTGTGTTAACTTTTTTGTAAATTTTTTTAAACTAAGATATCATGTCAATGAGGAAAGGCAGGGAGTACCGATGTCACCGATGGGTCAAACTTAACAGGGACGGGGGCATAGCTTCCAAAATTGGTTGGGCAGAAAAATACAAGTCACTCACAAGACTCTGGTTATTTTCATTGCAACTCTGCAAGTATCACGAATTTTGATGGAAAACTAAAAATTCTTTAGCGATCTGCGTAAGAATAGACATGCGTTTCAACTTCTTTCTATTGGTCTCTATCAACTAAAGCTGAGAAGACATCTCCACGCACATAGAAGAAAAAGAAGTTATTCCTCTTGGTTTATTGCCTTCCTCTGGAAAATTCCTCGTCACATTTTCATGGTCAATATTTTGAGAAGTTACATGTTTTTGGTTGTCCTATAATTGTGGCTTCGCGATCATAAGTCTCGTGGCTGAAAACGATGTTGGGAAAATTTTCCATTTTTGGTCCATATTGCATTTAGGTTTCACAATAGATTTTGCCAAACTTTCCCAAAGTCTTTAAAGGCTTTTAGCCTCTCATGTTTGTTCTTCTTTTCAATCGGCAGTCAAGTTGACTGCAAGTAATAAAGGACATGTTGAACCTGTGGTCTAGCAAATAAGCCAATTAATGACCCTTACGGTGGTTTAACGCTATTTTGGCGACTCTCTTTGTACCGTGTCTTGTGCCATTATAAATAGTAGCACAACACGCAATTCAAAGAAAGTTGCCAACAGTTGAGCATAAAGCTTGTCTTTAAAATTGGGAATTTAACGGATTCTTCGCTATAACACAAATGGAGAAGCCTTGACTGTGCTCTGTTCTGTTGTAAAGAACTTAGGAAGCGGATAGAGCACAAAACACTGAAGGAAGACGCTTGACCACGTCTCGTGTTTCTCCTTTCACTTTTTCATGCTCTAGCCACTTACTGCATGCTTAACAACAAAGCAGACTACAGTCGAGGATTCTCTATTTGTTACGCAAAAATACTTCGATATAATAAGAATCAAGAATGACTTATTTATTTCGAGAGCCGGGAAAAAAATGGGATGGTGTCGTCATACTATAAATCCATCATTAAGACATTGTTAAAGAGACAAAACATTCCCTACCATTACAACACCATTGAGATACTGGTCAAAGAATTACTAAAAAAAAGAGGTTTTTTGACAGGATATAAAAATTGCAAAAGAAAATGACGTGTTTTCGTTGTGCAAAAAAAGTTAGTTCAAGGAACACATATAATACCGATGAAATTGAACGCCTTCAAGATACCCTTGTTAACTAATTTTAAACAATAAATTCTAACGGTAACCGGGCTCGTATTTCTTTATTTACTTTCCAGTGTCTTGTCTGTCAAAGTAGGTATTCAAGATCAGACACGCTTTTCAAAGATTAGACCATCCGTTAAGAACAACCGATCCAGAGCTGAAGTGTACGAAGTAGACGCCTCATTGCAGAAACTGTGTTGCAAACGTCTTTAAGCCACCTTAAGTTCTTCTTATAAAATGATATTCTGAGACTTTTAACTACTCCTGTTCCTGCTCACAGCTCAGCTTTCTCCACCTTTTTAGTTCTTCTTGAGAAAAATGACTACCACCATCTATCTAGCTAATTCCTTAAAAAAGGCTGCTCTAGCTATTGGTCTAGAAAAATGAGAGATTTTCGAAAATCTTAAGTTCAACGTGATTCATTCATTTCTACACTTGGAAGTTAGCTTATTATCTTCATTGCCAAAATTATCAGAGATTTTAATTTCCGTTTTACAACTTATTTGATATTCATTTTTGTTTTCTTATTATTATTATTACAACTTATTATTTCAGTACCAAAATTATCAAACATTTTAATACCATTTTACAACTTTTTTGAAAGTTGAAATGTCACAATGATCCAATACAGCAGAGCACTTTAGGAACCAATCCACCCTGTATGGGGTAGGAAAGAAATAAAAGCGGCTAGAAGGCCTACAACCACGGCCACCTTAATGAGTGCGTTCCATCTGGTGTTCGTCTTCACTTCCAATTTTAAACGCAAAGGTTGAGCTAGACGACAAGGAGGACAAATCAGCATCATAAAGGTTATTCTAGTCCAGAGTGAAAAACAATGGGGGTGGACTTGCAAGTGCAGTTTTTAGGACTGAAAGTAAATTGGGACAGCAAAACACGACGTAAAATGAATTAGAGTAAAAAGCAATGGAGAATTTCATGTGATCCTGATTGGAAAGGAAGACTGATTTTTCAATGCAGGTCAAGGGCACTTGAAATGCTGTCAAAGAAATTGAATTGATATAGTTCCATACAAGATTTTTAAGTGAATTAAGTCTCAATCGATGCTGTTACTCCCATGTATCACTAAAAAAAACAATAAGGCAGAATCAGACTGAATAATCTGTTCCCACTATGTATTGTATACATCCTTCCTGCCGAAAACGCAATAAAAAAACAATCGTATATCACATGTATACCATAAACCATCTTTAACATTTTCACCAAAAAGTCTTTACACTGACTCTCTTAGCTGTAATACGCTTTCCAGAATGGCCGTAGTTGTCGAATCTCTTCAAGTCGCAATTTCCACTCTTTCAGATCTGGCAAGTGGTTTTGATTTTTTTCCCAGTCATTAGCATCCTCGAAACTCAGTAAAATTTAACAAATTTCACTTCCTTTCGTGCTTTCGCGAGTCCCGAGTTTCCACCCACAAAAATGGGGAGACTAGCAGATAAGACTTCAAAGGAGGCTGATTTTGTCTTCCCGTTGTTGTAAAACCAAAGTAAAAGCTAGTTAACTTTAACAATTATTCTACTAAGGTTTACTAGATATGAACTCTTAGTTGGCTCTACAAATGACCAGTATTTTGACTGGTCCTTTTTTGGTTTAAAAGCAAACACGTCCTTGTTGTCTTAGATTTAAGCACAAGCGCTGTTCTAAAACCTTTCTTGTTGTCGAGGTAGGTGAAAACGGAAATCAAAGCGTTCAGGGAAAAGAGGGAACTAGAGGAAAGTTACCTTCGTTATAATGGCTCCAATCTTGGAATACGCTTGGATTCCTCAAAATGTTGGACACAACAGAGGCTGCCATTACACTTGCGAATACATCCCACTCATAGCTTGACAACTGATTCTCGCTGGCATAGCATTTGATGCCTTTTACAACCACCCATTCCGTTTTCAAATGATGAGCTGCAGCAAACACCCCTAAGATAGAGAGAAGCGATAACTAGAGTAGTGTTTTCGATGCTGTGCCCTTAATTCTAGCGCCTTCTCTTATTAAATTGATACAAAAACTCGAACCTCTTCTGGAAGAAGGGTTTAAGTACTTTTCCCTCATTATTACGCCTTTCAAGTCGGTCCAAGACGTAACACAATGATTTCGGAAAGGGTTGTGACTCGACAAAATCGCCTCGTTAAAAATGCAATGTTTATAGCTGCAGCCAGATTTGACGGATACCTCAGACTGCTCCACGAGTTGTTGTGGTACTTAAGATGTAACTCTTACCTTCACCTTCCACCTCCACTGCAGTTGCTTCAGAATATTTCTGAATTATGTTCTCACTGCTTGCCTGTAGCAGTGGAATACTTAAGACAGTACCGTCACATTTCACGTTTACTTTACGAGCTTGAGGGTCTTTCAAGGGTGCTCTCCAGCCATCAGCTGCATGTTTGATAAGGTTGCCAATATCCCTACTTACAGGAGTTTTGTGGGCAAGCGTTGTCAACTTTGAAGACACAACTACGTCTCCTAGCCTGGTTTCCTTAGGAGTCAACCCAGTGCAAGTACCAACAGAAATCACAGCTTTAGGTCCCAGAGCTCGAATTACATCATTGACAACAATCAAAGAGCCATCAGGCACTGAAGAACCTCTGGTACACTTGACCAAAGCAGTTTTCAATTTATTTTCCTGGTCATGTCCCATGGATCCGTAGTACACATACCCAGTGCTTTTGTGGTATCTCCTTGAGGGTTGATTGAGATAGTGGAAACATGCTAAGAACTCACAGTTCTCCACTGTTAAAAGCAGGATGTCGACTGGAAGTTCAAAATCGCTCCCGCAGCTGTCTGGCGTAGGAAGGTCCTTTAACTCTGGTAGCTTAAAATTGAGGTGAGGTGGATTGCCACTGGAGTCCTGTACATCATCTTTTACGCCATTCACAGTTGCTGAAGGTACGAAAATGAATGGAAAGTTTGAGCAACAAACCACCGACATGATGAATTTCTTAAATGAGGAAGATCGCGTAAAATTATTTGCAAGATGACATTATAGGAACGGTAGTAAACTAAAGCTCTTTGCCAACGTGGGAAATCTGTGAGAAGTACTTTGCTTGGGTGGAGGTTTACAGAAGATGTTGGTAATTACCCAGGTTACAAGCTAACAAATATCAAAACTCTATCTCCTATATCTTCCACAAGAAAATACGTTGAAAAGGTGTCATATCAGTCAAGTTTTCCTGGATGAGATTTTCATTCTTTTTTTCTCTTTTTTTCCTTTTTGTTTTTGTTTGTCTTTTTTTTTCATAGATAGCGACTTATTGTAATCCTTTATATTTAAATATCGTTATTATTGTCTTTTCTTGTCATCTTTATACATAACCCATTGCGTAATTGGCTTTCTCTGTTTCACGATTTATATATATCATACGTAGTCCTTTAATTCATATTTTGACTTGATAATGACGTCCTTATTACGAGCAGTTTCCTTCAGAAATTTCAGAAAAATTGTGTGAACAGTATGCTTTTTTCGATCATGGTGGGAGGCTCGTAAGCCCCACGTCAAGGAGCGTATGTCAGTTACCTGACGTGTTCTTAGGATTCATTGTCTCCAGAACCCAGACAACAGAACCTCACTGTGGAAAAGGGCAAAGATACAGACAGGAACAATATACGCGATCTTTATTTTTTCTTAATTTCTTAGACATGACTTTTCTCAGCAACGACTTTTCAAAGCCCGTAAATGTGTTCCTATGGTCATCAAGGACACTTAAATGGTTTCTTTTGTGTTGTTTTCTTCATTCACGCTCGCCTTATGTGATCGGTAAGTTGTTTAGATGAGAAAAAATACTAGAAAATGTAACAGTAGTGGAATGATAAATCCCTTATTCGATGGTTTGACATAATTATAAGACGAGCGGACATTTTGCTCATTGTTCGTATTCTTCTATAATATTACGCAACCCGCAAAGTAACCACGTGTTTCATACGTTAAACAATCGAATAAGGTCTAAATATTTTGTGCAATCTCATGACCTTATTTGGTGAAATGACATAGTACTGGAATACTAAACGAGTGGTGATCCATATGTTCCCAATTTGCACCTCTTTTCACTAACAAAGTGTACACCAAAATGGAAAAGAATCGTTCTTCGGATGAGCGTCACTTTTTGTCAACTCCGAATTAAGGTGTTATAGATAAATACATGAAATATCACTAGAAACTCACACTTAATTTACTTGTTGTAATCTAAAGAACTGTACCTTGTATGGGTCGAAGGCTGACATAGTGTAACTCATGGATGTGTCCCAACACAAGGCTCTTACTTTTGTCAACAGGACATTGTGGCTTGATCATAACATCATTAATGCGAGGAAGACTGCTCACCACACGAATGGAAGTTCTGTAGTGGTTTGCTGCGGCACATAGAATCACATGGTCACCCCAAGCGCCATCTTGTTCTATGTGCCTCAAGTAATCAGCCCATGATTGATGTCCATAGACGAAGCGAAAGAGATCTGTTCCATCCGACTGTGAGAAAAGTGAAGTAAAGAACGGAACTTAAGAGTGAATTGTTGATGTCGACTGGAATGAAAAGAGTACGTTTGAAGGAGTTGTTAAGCAAGTAAATAATACTCGTATTCCTTTGGAAAGACTTGACAATGCCGCTTCAAATTCCACAGCCCAGCTGGCCAGGGTTCAAAATCCCCTGCCCAGGGCAGGGATGACGTCAAAAGCCCACGGATTGCCGGAGGGAGAGGCGGATCTTGAGGCTTTGAACAGTTTAGCACATTACTAGTACTAGCTAATCTCTTCCGAAACGGCCAAACAGTGCGCGTGAATGCACTATTCGACTTAATGATAACTAATATGAGGTAATTTTGGAGTATTTATGATCTACTATTATGATTCTTATTATCGCCAAGAGGAATATTGATGTTGTTGGTCAGTTGACCTAGATAGTCTCATCTTTACACATTCTTAAAGTGACAGCAGGTCCCATAGAGTTTAAGACATCAACTTACTAGCTTTGGCTTCTCGCTGAGGTGCTGGACCAAAATTTGTCTTAGCTCGTCATGGTATATTTTGATTCCCTCGGCAATTTCCAGCTGATCTGACAAAGCATAGAACATGCAATTTCCTGATCCTTCATTGTCAGAAATTTTGAAACCCCTGTCTGATGCAATTTTCTTCAAATCCGATGTTAGGTCTGTCTTGCTACCGACTTTGCTTGCATCCAATTGCATCTGCTGAAGCTGAGCGATTACCCCCACAGAACCTGACAAACGAGATTTTTTCACTTTATCTTGTGGCTCTTCAGTACCGAAAAAATATTCATCTGGAAAATAACAATCATGCAAGTGGAAGGATGAACTTTACTAACACAAAAAAGGTAAGACTTCAAAATACCGACAATTTCCAGTAAAACTGAGCCTTGGTTTAAAAGAGGAAACGAAACACCCCGGTTTGGAGCACTTCGTCCTGGGCCCAAGCTACGATGCCGTGAAAATTACAAGTATGACTTAAAAGAACTAGTTTACTCTGTCATTCACGGCTGATAGGAATTCAGAGAACCGAAACTTAGTTTATGCACGTCTTGAGTTTGCAGGTTAAGAGAGCTGAGTTATTCATGAAAACACGTCTCATTTGTACACAATGTAAAAGCATTAATCACCATTGGAGTTTAACACCTTTTTGGAATAAGGTTTTTACAGTTTTTGATTTATCAAGAGGTTGAAAGCACAGTTGCAACAAAAAATTAAACAACAACAACAAGAGCAAAGACATTCCAAAGATATTCAAAATATTCTCACCATTAACTAATCTCCGCATCTTATCCAAAAGAATGGTACACAGGCTCTCCCAGCTGAATTTCTCTGCGTAAGCTGCTCTCAGTTGATGAATCTCGTGAAGTCGAACTGATCTCTTCTTCTTTCGGACATCAGCAATTGCCTTTGCCCACTTCTTAGGCTGCTCGGAATCCACCAGAAATGATTCTCCAAATGGTACAGTGGACAATGCTTCACCAAATCCTGAGTTGCTACTGACAAGAATGGGAAGACCAGCAGACATGGCCATCAGAGCTGTTAAACCGAACCCCTCTGTTCTGGATGGCATAATACAGAGGTCCACTTCACAAAATAGTTCTTTCAAAATTTTCTTGCTTTGCACGAACTTTCTCACAGTCAATTGAGTTTTACGAATTCCACTTTTCAGCAGTGTTTCTGCAACCTCATCCTGTTTACCTTCAGGTGCACCCACAAAGATCAGACAAAATGATCTGTCGCTCAATTCAGCTATTGCCTTGGCAGAGATATCGTAGCCTTTCAAGCTGAAGTCTTCTGGATCACCACGGCCAAACGTCAAAACCTTAAACTCGTCCATTTCTTTTGCGGCTTGCTTTACGTCGGAAAACTCATCGAACGTGCTTGGCGTCAGTTGAATTATATCTTCGTGCTTCTCACATGAACGCAGGTAGGAAGAGTAAGCCTTTGTCAACTTTGGTCCCACCGCTGCAACAGCATCTGCCAACTTACACAAGTCCACTTCAGCTGTCTTCTTCTCTTCCCCTATGGATATAGCCATAGAATAGCTCTTGTGTATTCCAAGTTCTTCAGGTGCAGTGTGCACCACTTGAATCCACTTGCAATTATGAGACGCTCTGATAACTTGGGCTTGCTTTCCAAGCTTTGCTCCATGGCCCACCACAATGTCAATATTGAGGTCGCTCGGTGGGAAACTCAGCCAATCAAGAGGATCATTGAAGCCTGCGAGTTTCTTCGCTTCTTTTATGGAAACATTTTGCCTTCTTGCAGATCTCTTCTCTTCTTCAGAACAGGCAAATTGTGGGACAAGGAAAGTAACGTCCACTTTCTCGCGTTTTCCCAAAAGAATGGCAAGCTGTCTGTTGATGGTAGACAAGCCTCCCATCGATGAACTCCACTCACTGGCTAAGAGGGTCACCTTCAATACTGAAAATTAATTTGATATATTTCGATTGAGCAAGATTTCCATATAACCCCATACATTGATTATGTATTGTTGCAAAGAAACCTTTATATTTTAGTCTTAATGAAATGGAATGCATAATTAATGTATGGGGTTATATGGAAATCTTTCCTTCGATTGTAAGAAACACATCTAGAAAGAGGTTGCTGAACTGAAGAACTAAGAGCGTGTCCGAGAGAAAACCGGGCAGGGGGCGATAAAGGTCAAATCATCGATACGGCTTAAACTTGACAAAAATGCTAAGTAACGATTTGAAAATACATAAGAGATGAAATATAAGTGATAGAAACTGACGTTTCGATACATCTTGCGCCGTTTTCAAGTTTACGGTTTGTGAAGAGGCTAAGTTGAAGCGAATTTGCATAAAAAAGTGCCAAGCTAATTACATGAATACAGCACCAAGAGAATCCGACTGGAAATTCAATGCTGGTTTAAGATCTTGAATGCACAGCAGTTCATTAACAAGGCAGTCCAACTTGTTCCTGCATTTCTTGATTACATTGAAGCGTGCTACGAAATTGTTCGGAACAGCAGTGTTATGTTCTTTTGAATAATGCCTGTTAATAGATGACGCCTTTTGACGGTGTCCCTCAACGCGCATGTGAAGGTGGCCCTTTGTGTACCCGAAAAAATCTGCATCGCACAGGTCACACTTGAATAAACAAACAACGCATTGCTGGGTTATATGCTAGGCTTGGGCTCACGCCGGCTTAGATCTTGTTTAAGCATGGTATGGTGTTGACGTATGGCTACTTATCTCTCAAATTTTTATCAAGCCAATACTTGCAACTAAGGCATCACAGAGACATGTACGTATTATCAAGTTTCTTCCTAGATTTCTTTGGTCAAAAGGTTCGACTACATGTACCCTTAATGTTCACTGAGAAATTTCTTAAAAATTTCAAGCTTTTTTAAGTTAATAAAAGAAAGATGGGGTTTACGGGATTTTAATGATACAGACTAAAAAGCGGGAGTTAGATGTAAATTTCACGTCAGCACGGGTGATGAAATCAGTTGCCCCAAAATTTTATTGCTGATTTTAAAAGTCCAATGATGGCTTTCCCTATCCGTGTAGGAAAAAAAAGTTAAGTGGATGGGTATCGGAGATATTGGGCCTTAAAATACCCAGAAAAAGTTGTCTTTACTTAAGGGAGATGAAAGGGAAGAAATGAAATGAAAAAGTCAAAACAGTACAATATTCTTGAAACCTGATCGATATAAGACACAACCCAGTGGATTAAATACGCAGATGGCTTTTCGGTTTGTCCAGCGTGCACATTTACCTAAGTAATTATGCAAAAAATGCAGGAAAAGGGGGTTTTCCCAGAGGGGGACACTAGATCTCCCAGGGAATCAACTATTTTAACCTATTATTTTCACACATATGTTAAGTCATGCTGTTTCGCATTTCCGCCAACTTTGAGTCAAATCGGTGATTTTGAGCTTTATCGCTCCTGCCCGGTTCTGCCGGTTCCTGAGGTCTAAAAAGGTGCATTTTGATCAAGAATGGAGCGAAAGAAAGGCTTACTCTGGGATCTTAAGTTGCCTTAAGTCGCCTTGAGTCGCCTAAAGTCGCATAAAGGCGCCTTAAGTTGCCTTAAGTCGCTATTGTGACTTAAGAGCATACAAAAGTAACCAAAATGACTATTGTGTTTACTGCAAGGGACTCTGTATATATTTTTAAGGTTTATGGAAAGACTCTTGCTAACTTTGATTTTATCAGTTCAGTCAATTAAAATCGCTTTAAGTCGCCTTAAGTCGCCTTAAATCGCATTAAATCGCCAATTTTGCTTAAGTCGCAGTCGCCTTAATCGCCCAAAGTCGCCCAAAGTTACGGCGACTTAAGGCCCCAGAGTAGGCCTAAAGAAGGAAAAGTCACCTTAATGATTCTAGCGTACGTTCCATTCAAAGTATTTCCATGTCTGTTTAATACATATCTTTGTAGGTTTGTAAGTATTGTTGCTTTTTTTTTGTTGTTTGTTTTGTTTTGATTTTTTTTTGTTTTGTTTTGCACTATTAAAGAATAAATGAGGAGTGATCATCAGGGTGAGACCTCGTCCTAGAAAGAAATCTAGTCGGTGACAGAACTGTCTTTCTCACAAACTGAGCGGAAGACCATCATCAGTGTCATGATACCATAACTCGCTTATGTTTTCGGTGAAAACACTAGTCCCCTCTGGAGAACAATAGGACTAATAGGTTCATTCAGGCCTGAGGAGAATGAATTGCAATGTGCATTGAAGTCCAAGTGATTACAGCCAGAGTAACTAATCCTAACAAGCAGTCGTGTGACGATAGGTTTTGGCGTGGGAAACTAGACTTCGCGGGAAACGTACAAAACGGGGGGAAATAATTCGGTAGAGACTACTCGGCTTTCTAGAATGGAAACTCGTCACGATTTCCTGGCACAGGCGACCTTTTCAAGTGAGCGTGTACGGACGTCAAGGACGAGACAATCTTTTGGTTCCACAGTAAACTTCACTCTAGGTCAGGCCAACAACTGACATAACCTTTTATAGCGTATTCAAGATGGCAATTGAGGATGTAATCGGAAAACCTTTACAAAGTGCTTACTTAAGTATTGAGCTAGGGTGAGGTTCTATTGTTCTCGAAATCGACAATATTTGAATAGGAAGGGAAAACGTCTCTTTGAAGCTTAATGATTTATATTGAAATATTCATGTGTTGAAAATGAAAGAGTCGATTCAATAAACTTTATGCCATTAAAAATAGGAAATTTAGGTGAGAATTCACAGCTTTGATATACCCATGGTAATTACAACAGAGCAGCTTACAAAATAAAATGAGAAATACAATTAAAAGTTTCCGCTTATCTGAGCAAGGTTGGTGTTAAGTTTGATCATATGAAAGGGAAATTGAAGCTACAAGCATAAACTCAGCTGCCAACTACCATGTGAACTAATTTTTCCAGAAAGACCATTACAGTCAAACTAAGTGAAGTGTACCCCTCAGGATTACATTAATGATTTGATTATTTGAATATTGAACCCGCTAATCGTTTCAGGAGCGCAATACCGAATTGAATATTTGAACATGGAACCCGCTAGCCGTTTCAAGAGTGCAATAATGGATTGATTGTTTGAATATTGAACCCGACAACCGTATCCGTTTTGAAAAAGCGCGGATCATTGTTCAAATCAGAAGTCCATTTCTGATTGGATTATGCGAACACATGACGATGGTCGGAACTATTGCAACATGGCGTCAGACACCGGGGGGAAAGGTGAGTGCGCGTGTTGTGTAGAACTTCTTGTAAATGTTGTGAATGGAACGTTATCGAAAGCTTTTTTCGCCTATTTACATCTTGACGAACGGAAAAGGAACCAGTCCAAAATATTAAAGTAAACGGAACTGTAACGACCTTGAGGAAAACCAACTCCGGCTGAAACCAAGTTTTGTAGGATTAACCTGTCCGATAACGAGAAAATAAGATACTGTGTCGACAGTTCCTATTCTAATACACAAGGAATGATAATTGTTTATGAGTTATCTAATATCAAATTTTACTAGATTTTTCGCGGTTAGCACACTTTCAAATTTCAACGATAACCAGAGCAAAGTGCTACCACAAAGACCGAAAATGTTTAATGTCTTTTCCATCTTATTCCCGCTATTAATATTTATTCAAATTTAAAGAAGGAGGGACACATCCACCAAGAAGCTCTGTATCGAGTTCACGGATATATGCAAGTGAAAAGAGAAAAATGCATCATTGTTGATCATGAGGGAAGCATGACGTTGTCACTATATTAACAAAAAAAAATCAGATGGTGCATTCTAGGTTTGCAAATTTAAGGATATGGTAGACCTTCGAGGGCCAATTTTTCCTCATTTTTTTTTATACCAAACTGAGAAATACTATTTTAACTATAATTTCCGAGAAAGAAAAAACCGATTAAGACTCTTGCTTAAAACAGTCTTCGCTGCTCGCATTCGATCAGCAGCCATCAATTTTTACCGCGGCGTACTTGAGTCGAAAAAGACTGAAGAGTTGAAATAAAAAATTAACGTAATTGCACTCGGTATTTGTGATGAATAACTGTTCGATAGTTACCCGCAAAATATTTTTTTTGCTGTAGAGAGTCTACTGAAACACTGCAGGATGCTTCTGTGTTTCTGTTTGCGTTCGGCATTTCAAGATTTTTGAAAATGTGGCATGTAACATGTGGTCACTCAAAGACGTGAATTGTTAAGAAAACCTTGGAAGCAAAAAAAAAAACTACTTCGGTTTTTTAACGCCTGTGTGCCTTATCTTTAAGAATGCAGGAGTATGACATAAGTAGAAATGAGAGCGAAGGAATTAGGTACACTACCTAATAGGAAAATGTCAAACTTTCAGCACAATCACACGGTAATTTCAAATTGTACCTTCGCTGTTCCACGAGCCGATTGTGGATTATGCATATTAGAAAGAATACAAAATGTTAGAAAAGTAGTGCGGCGGTTCTTTTCGCCTTCTGCAAATTCGAGCGCATGGAAACAATGAAGGCCCATTGACAGCCAGAGAGAAAAAACTCGATTTAATACACTGAAACAGCTAAAGTTTTAGAATAACAGCAAAGTTTCAGGTCTAAATTACTTATGAGATTGTGCTGGAAGGGACAAGGTAAATAAACGAGCACACATTTAAAGGGAACCTCCGCTCTTTTTAAAAATAAGGCTCAAAATGTTCCAAATGCACTTCTCAATAGATCTGGAAATAAAACTGCCTCACTAAGCAATCCAACTTTTTATAGTTTTCTAAAAAAAGGTTTTTACAGCCACTTCAAATTTTCCGCGGCCGCCAATTTGAATTGCATACAAAGCATTCTGGGCTGAAATGTGTAATGGTTGCTCAGAGCACTCGCGGTGTACTTTTTCGTTCTTGTTATGCTTCAATGCCGTAATTTTAAGAAAATTTGAGGTGACTATGTCACCATTCTTCCCCATGAATTGTTCGATCGGCGATCGACTTTTCAAATTTAAAACCTGACGCCTTTCCATATTCTTCATCTTCTACTTCCCTGTCCTGTCTCTTCTCACTTGAATAAGGCTCCGGCTCCAAATGATGGGGAAGTTCTGTGACACATTCACTAATATTTTCTTCAGAAAAAAGCAAAGAGAGAATTCTTGAATGCACTCTGTTATGTTGTAAAGCACGTAGGGAGCGGCTGGAGCACGAAAAATGTGTAGGGAGTAACAAAAGACCTAGTCGGGTGTTTCTCCCCAGTTCAGAACAGATCATAGTCAAGGCTTATCAATTTGTTCTATAACAAACAATCCATTAAATTCCTCACTCATTATTTGTTAAATCCAATATTAACCAAACCAAGAAATTTATTGACTGTAAAATCCTTAAACATCGATTCGAAAACGTTTTTCTTCAAAAATCTATTTCTACCCGAAAAGTCACATAGAACAAAGCCACCGCCAGGCAGTTCCCGGATGGTCACAACATTCTTGTTCAATTTCCAAAAGAAACTTCCAATTTTCAAAGTGAACACCAGCGTCGTCAGCATGCTCTATACTCTCATAAGCCAATCAGAATCCTCGTTAGCATGGTTCAAATAATCTGATTGATTGAACAAGAGTAATGCTGTCAATAGTATCAAATCATCAAAGTTCGCAATCTGAAATAGTTCACAAACTGAAATAGTTTGACAGATCAAATTTAAAGTGTCCTTTGTTATACTTGACCTATTTAGCTTAGCTACACGGTGATCTGTCTTGCATGGAGTGCTCTACTCTTTTACAGATTATCCTTATGGCTCTGTTTGCTTGTATATTTAGATTTATTTATTTGTCATCATTACCATTAAATTGTAATAAATAAATAACACTTTTGCCTGAATTAACGTTTTCAATCTTACTCCAGAATCTAAATACGGTTTTTCATGACAGTCAGAAAACAAACTGCTCGAAGCTTGTTTTATGAATGTAAGACGGGAAAAATCATAGGAACGCGAAGATTGCGTGGGTTGACAGCCCAGTAAAAGTCGGCTGCAGTGACTGATGTGGCCTTCACTCAACGCGTTGTAAAAGGATATCAGAGCAACTCTTGGTTGTTGCCTCGAAGGGCGGCCGATGTAATTTCTGACGCTTGCTTCACTGTGATGCCCGGCGATCGCCATGTAGCTAAACTCAGTGGAGCACAGCATCATCGCAGTCGCACTGACACCGTCAGTTTGTGTAAATTCAATCAGTTATGCCGGTTTGGTTATATTTTCATCATGCATTCCTGTTTGTTGTTGTTGTTGCTGTTGTGAGCGCGAAACTGTATATACTATGCGAGTGTGAGCTTTCTTTGGCTTTTATTACCATATGTAAGATTAGAATCTAGCTGAGCGTAAAAACCTTCAAAGCTCGCACTGTACATTTCGTTTTCTCTTTATGGATTTCGTCTCTTCTCACGATACAATAACGTCAATTACGGCGCTTGGCATGTTTATGAACCTTTGTTTGGTTCGTCTTTTACTACTTGTCGATTCGCTTGTTCCGAAATTTCATTTTCGATTAACGAAAAAAAGCCAGAGAGAAGTCCGAGAAATTGTCAAACATATTTAGCTCCGTATTTTGAACTCTGGTAGACGACGCTCTCTTAATCAATGACCGCGTGCGTTTTATCCGAACTTCACTACAATAAGTAAATGAGAGGATACGGTATCACTGTTGAGCTTGTGGGAAGCATGCTCTGATTTATTGAAACATGAACTGAATCAGATCATTATAACTGCAGTGAGTTTACATTGCATAGTCAATGAGCTACATTTTCAAAAACCCACAGAGCCTGTGTATTTGGGGTTTGCATGTGTCAAAACAATGTTGACCAATCTAGTAAATTATATTCATTCAAGCAACAACAATAAAAAAAAAAAAAACAACACAACTTACCACTTCCTTCTTCAAAGTCAAAGGTCGCAGGGCCAGAAACCTAAATAGAGCGGAAAAAATGAAAAATTACTGGTGTATATGAGATTGATAAAACCGAAGAGATGGAGGATATAAGCAAAAAGTAAAACGTAATTGATTTTTTTTTTCTTGATTTTCCCCACTTTTATTTCCATTTTTAATTACAAAGTACAGCGCTGTTATCCAGTGTCAGTAACATAATTACAGATGATAATTAACTGTCAATAAATAATGTCCATTTGGCCCGAAATTTCCTCATATTAGTCATCTCTGTAACAACAGTAATATTTGGGCTGAGACTTACGTCCAGATATATCACTTTGCAATAATTAAAAAGTAATTTAATAAGTCAATTAATTCATATAATTTGCCAATCAAAACATCCTGCAATGAAATTTCAATATGTTCACCAGAAAGTGCAAACCAAAAGTTTTTGAAATATTTCCAATAATGTTTAGTACGAGAACATTCATGAAATAGATGATGTAATTGAGTTAGTAATTAACCAAGTGAATGATGAGGAAACTGATTTGGACCATTCTGAGATGAAAAAGACAGATTGGCACGAAAAGTGGCTTCAAAACAACTAAAAATAAAACTACTTTATGCTCTTCTACCACTTCCTGTGGGCGCCAAATCTCTTTACTTGATCATTAGTCTCGTGCTTCTATTGAGGTTTCCTCAAAATAAGTTCATGCCGCCCTAAATTATGTCATTATCTCATTTCTAGCCTCGATGAAAACCCTTTCGATGGCAAATTTTTCAATACCCATATACCCATCATAGATTCAGCAAAGCTTATCAAATCTCAACCAATTGTTTATCAAGAAGTGACCTGTCTTTTCCCAGACTACGGAAAGTATTGTGGTTGTCTATGATCAACGTTTTCATCAAAAGGACCGAAAGCATCCTAGGATGGTGGCTTTATCTTCTTAAGCTCTAGCTAGGTTACTTGTTTGTTTGTTTGTTTTTTACTGGGGCAAAGTCTTTCCCAGACAAGTAGAATTTTATATTGAGCGCGTAAGGAGCATGAGCAGGAAAGATGTTTATAGGAAGAGTAAACACTGATAGATCAATGCATCGAGATGTCCTTGCTCCCTAGTCTTAAAGTGCACCTAAACCTAAATTTTTTTTTCGCTTAACGAAATAAGCTTATTTTTTGGAGTACTTCTGTGCAAAACTTTTTAAATTTGTGTGTTGTGGAAGGATGTAGCAACGTGCGAAATTTGCAAGAGGGTATCGCGCTTCATACATGCCTCATACAACACACCTAGTCGGCATATTTCGGAAAATATCGACGACAACCTTCCCAAACAAGTGAAAATGTGTGAAATGCAGACTTTCATGTTCCCGATTTGACGTCACATTACCCGCTAGAGCCATTCCTCTTTAAACTCGGTCCTGGGGCAACATGGTGGCCGATTTTCCGTATTTTGACTGGGCACAGAAAACTGAAGATTTGAGCATATAAAAAAAAATTTGCACAGCAATACTCCAAAAAATACGCTTATTTCGTTAAGCGAAAACAAAAATTTAGGTTTAGGTGCACTTTCAGAAAAAAAAGGGTGTAACCACTGTTTTTCACAGGGGTAGTGCACTGATAGCCCCTGGTTTTTCGTCCACTTTCCTGCAACTCAATGGATTGGTTCTCGATTACCGCGAGTTCAACTCCCTGACTGCCCTGTGTATGTAGCCAACTGGTTTGCCACTAGCCAGTTGGCATTTTTAAACTCTATGCTTATTTTATTAGTTAAAGGAGGGGCATGCACACCACTAAGTTACGATTAATTCATATTAACCTCGGGAGATAAAGTTTCATTTGTTTGTTGGTAAATACCTGTACTGGAGATCTTGACATTATGGGCACTGAACATGCCAATGCCGAATTCTTCCGCTCCTTGCCTCCCAGCCGTTTTAAGAAGTCGACTTGCAGACTTCTCCTGTCTCTGATGCTAATACGTAGTTTTAGCCGAAATGGTTTATGATCAAAAAACCTTTCAGAAGAAAAGAAAAAATATTTTGATGAACATCAACTTTTTCCTATAATTATGTAAGAATTTTTATCAGTCATACTGGGGACTCGAAAATTCACGCAAGTCTACATCTTTGCCGGAGACAGTGAAAAATATAGAAATACTTGTTAAGTTACTTTGGCCATTTTTATCGTCGAAGTCAACGACAGAATCGCTTACTAATAGTAAGAATAGTCAATATTAAGAGAACATAATCGGCGCCCATCCTATCGCAATGTTCGAATTCTCCCACCTTATAAATTCCCCGTTATGTACGATGGACTTTTAAAGAGACGTCTTTGGAAACCCTCCAAAACATTTCATAGCTTTACGGAATCAGTGCTTGAACACGAATGGCAACTTTGGTGCAGCTACCAGTTCAAGCAAAGGATACAACGCCGCACTGCTTTATTAAAGTTGTCTGGCCACAATTCTTTCATAAACTGCCGAACAAATGAGCAATATATCTTTAAGTTAGTTTGGTCATTTTTTTCGTCGAAGTCAACGAATAAATCACTTACTGCGATCTAGAGTAATGATAGTCAATATCAAGAGAACATAATGGGGTAGAAAAGGAGGCTTCTGGTCCAGGCCTTGGATACCGTATATCAGTTTCACTAAAGTAAGTTAAAGATAGTCGTAGCCGGACTACCCCAGGCCGTGCCGTGCGTGCGTTGACATAGAAGACTAACCATCGAAAAATTAGGGCTTAGGAATCTATGACGGTAGATAGATTAAGCACTGGAAAATAAAATGTATAGACTAAGAAACATTTCGAAGCCATTTTTCCTTGTCCATAGCTTTCTAAAATAAAAACATTTGTGGGACAACACCTCCATATGCTGCAAGGTGAGGGCTATATCCGAAACGAATCTTGTGTAATTGATCACTTGCTCACTTTTCGTTTCGCATATGGCCTTTTGCTCGCAGAAAATGGAAAAAGATATCCCTCCTCTTTCAGCCAGCTTCGGTGGCTTGTGAGTAGGATTGATGTATTGGTGAACAGTAATAAGACTGGGTCCTTTTGATATCAAACCTTCTTTGACATGACCGGCCACCACCCTGATTGGCCTCTCTGTCCCATTTTTTTCTCATGTCAATTTGTCGTGCCTGAAAGGTCGGCATGGACAAAGAGGCAAGATCACTATGTTGTTTCACATTTACGAGGAGTGGTGCTTACGTTAAGACGATGTCCTCCGTAGTCCATTCTCCGTGTACCTCAAATCCATCCGAAAGAGACACAAGTATCTCATCTCCGTTCGAAAGAGGTATCTGTGAAGTTCCTTCTCCTTGCATATTGACAAAGTATGTTGAGGATATATCGCTAATCAGTTTGGACCTTAGATGCGCCGGGAAACAATACAAAGTCAGTAGGTATCTTGAGGGTACTTCATCTTTGCACAGGCATGCTAAAAAGCAAGCTCGTTGTTCCATGATGCTATCGTGAAGGGGCGAGACATATTTCCATGGGACGCTGGCGGACATCCTTAGCTACTAAGGCCAAAACCTGCAAGAAAATGGGAGGAAATTGTACACATCATATACCAAACAACCAAGTTAAAAAGCGCATCTACACGTGTACAAAGTATATCCTCCTCTCATGAATAAACATTTGCTAAAGGAAAATAAACCCTCGACAATTATCTTGACATTTTCAAATGAGAATTTCCACCTTCGTCAGTTACCTAGCTCAACACTAATTGACACCTCCATTTCATAACTCTTGAGAAGAACTTTTGAGTTTGAGACAGCTTGGATACCACTCCGGGAAGCTCCAGAGCTTGATTTACAAATCACCAAATGTTGAAGGAGTAGGATAAGTACGAGGAGCAGAGGAATGGTGCGGGAGGGGGGTACTCTACCCACAAGTGGGCGTGCCCGTGTTTGTATACTTTTTAAATCACGCAATAGAAGGGCCCTTATGTACACATAAATGGAAGTTGATGCACAAGCATGCGACGTTATCAACTTGCTCAGAATTTTCACTTGACTTTTCATTTTTTTCAACAACTCTCTCCAGTTACAAACGGTGTTTTACATCTTTGCAGGAACTATTGAAGGTTGTATCCTTAAATGATGGGAGAAGAAAGCTTCCATAACTACAACCGAAGCAGTGTAGTTCTCCGCCCAAAACTCTAGAGCGCATGGTAAAGCAATGACTGCCTTTGTGGACTGATGTACGCGAAAGAAATTCGATGGCTACTACGTTCAGTATACACAGAAAGTCACACATCGTTATCAGTAGACCCACACAAAAAATTGTAGTGCGTTTTGGGAACGAGTCGGTCCGCGAACTTTGCGAGATATCAATTTACGAGTGAACCTTCTATCGAGAAATATCAAGCGAAACCTGCTATATCAAACGAGCTATCTCGTATTATGTTTACATGTAAATACAACCGTGTATTTAGACGTGATCGAGAACCCAGTAGAATACAAGAAGCTGTTCTGCAACGTCTCAGTAGAAAGGGCAGAAAACTGAAGGAATTTGTTTATGAGCGTATTCATCCAAGCATACCGAATTCCTCTTGGTTACGTCATGTGAAGGTTAGAAGAGTTACAAAGAATGTTTGTATGCTTAATACGAAGAGGATAAGATTATATAAAGTTACACAACATGAGAAGTATTCGTTGAATTGTTCTGTGAGGGTATATTAAATGATAATTAAATTGGAGTATAGAGTAGGTCGGCATTTATCAATGTTTTCTTGTAGTAGACCCATGTGTCTTTGTAACAGTCAGACACGTATCAAACTACTGTAAATTTCAACTGAGTTCAGATATAGAGAAAAACCCTGGTCCTGCTCCAATCTACATTGACCCTTGCAAAACATATAGCCAAGCTAATGAGTTGGTATTTGGACAAAATGCAGGACAACAGTGCGTTGCAATGAGTTTATGCTCTTTGATTTAAAATAACAAACAAGGAATCCATTCTGCTAATGATCTGGTGTCAATAATCAATACTGGAAATCAGTTCTATTCAAATTTGTCTCAGTTAGCCAGACAATCATTTTTAATGCAGACAGAATTACCCACACTTTTAAATGTGTTCGAGACTGACTATGAACTTCAATACAGTGAAAGTTACACTGGCACTATTCATCAAGAAGCTACAATAGAGGGATATCAGTACTGTACCTCCTTAGATAGAGCCTTTTTCACTTACAGCCAAAAATTTCAACAATTTTCTCTTGACAATAGGATGTGCTGCAGTTGCTATCTATTGTAAAGGCAATGTGGGCTTGAAAATATTCGATTCTCATACAAGGGATATTTATAGTAAAAGCCATTCTCAAGATACATGTGTGCTGCTTGAAGTATCATCACTGAATAGCTTAGTACAATATTTTCAGAGTATACATAACGATATATTTGAGTTGAAAGGGGTTAAAACTGATAAAGTTCAAAATAGTGCCCATTTTCAGTCATGCATGTGAAACCAGAAAGTTCAATGTGAATTGTGCTGTGGCTGTCTATTCACTCTGCTACTCCGTAATAAAATCATGTAGTTATTGGAATTCAAACACCTTATCTAATGTTATACAGTATGGCAAAAGATTATGGAAATTTATCTTTGAACAAGTTTTTACTGTCAGATGATTTGCCAAAAAATGATGTTTGTGGAACAGAAGCAAGTTTAGATCTCAAAATGATTACAGTGAAGGAATATTGTCTGATTCAGTTGACAGCAAATCAATTCTCAAAAATCTTGTAAGAAATAATAGTTGAATGCACAGGGTTTTTGATTGGGTTTTCAGATTTTTGTATGACATTTATTTTGAAACCCACAAAGTGGTCAAAATATGTGTATTCCCTCTATGTAATGAAAGTCGAATGCCTTTAATTGAACATACTAAAACTGTAAATAGCACTGCTTCTCTTGTTGTGGATATCCGCAGTATTAAATATTCAGGGATTTTTCCATTAAAAACAATATGAACTATTGAACAGTAATATTGCCTCGATCTACTGATTTCTGACAACTCTCCTTGGGTGAACATTTGGCAACAAACTTTGAATTGGTACCAATAATAGATAAAAAAAATTCCCTTCTCCTTGCAGCTTAAAGACAAGTACATTACCTACTCAGGGTTTGTAAAAGCCTTGAAAGTCCTTCAAGATGCTTGAATTTAAAAATTAAAAACTCAAGGCCTTGAAAGTACTTAAATTTGAGGACTAAGGCTTGATTTTTGCAATGCTTTTTCTTTAGCAGTTTTCAAGTTCAAAATTACAGTACTTTAATGGAAAACCTGAGAAATAATATTAAATGATTCTTAAATTGCTTATGCAAACCTTTCCAAAAGTGGTCCTTCAATTTTCTAAAACTTGTCCTTCAAGGTCGTTGGAAAGTCCTTGAATTTCAACCTTTGGCCTCTGTAGGAACGTACTCTTATATGGTAATATATTACTTTGATTGTTGTCTAGTACCATGACAACATTCATTACACTCCAGCAGACAAAAATAAACACAGGTAGACTTATTCGTGTCCGGCAATGACGAGACTGCATGACAATGGCAATTTGGCCCTTAAAGATAACTCCAGATGTGCGATATCGAAAGCCCGAGTTCACGCAGCTATTAATATTTCACTTGAAGGAGTTGTAAGTGGGTGTTCGAGTGAAATGTTGATTAGATTTGAGACAAGAACTAATCTTTGATGCCCGCCTGTTTTATCCACTAAAACACGAAAACTTTCGCCGCGGTCCCCATCCAGTCGCAGTTATAGTATAATTTCGGCCGAGGGTCGGTTAGCGTGGAGCTGTTTCGATGCTTAGGCAAACGTTGGGTTTAACTCCAGCTCGCACACGGGGTGCAGAACACTCAACTGCTTTACAATCAGTTGAATCTACTTTATTGCTTGAATCAAGGTTCTTATATACATAATGGTAGCTAAATCATACGTGATACAAAATACAGAAGATAATACGAGTTTCCCCTGGAATAAACAATTTAATTACCACGTATCCGCAATTTCACAGATATGGGAGGACACTTTGGTGGATCCTGCGGAACTAGTGTTCCTTCGTGTTTTTAGACGGAAAACACGGACAAGTTTCCATATTCTATGCGACACGTAGTAGGAATATTTTCACGAATACTCTAACAAAGGGTTACACATAAATCATATTTCCGGTTGTAATTATCTAATCAAAGCTTACTTTTGTTTGTCACGCTTTGTCACGCTATGCTTAACTTTACAACACAGTGTTCGAATTCTCCCAACTTAGAAATTTCCAGTTATGTAATATGGACTCGCAGACGTCTTTTGAAACACTCCAAAACATTGCAGGCCTTTCCGGAGTCAGGACTTGCTTTTGAACACGAATGGCAGCTTTGGTGGAGCTACCAATTCATACAAAGAATACAACGTTGGACAATCCCAAAGTTGTCTAGGAACAATTTGTCGTTCTTTCATAAATTGTCCGAGCTAATAAGCTGTACGTCTTTACGCTTTAAAATGCTTCGTTATTTACTAGCGATACGAAGCAAAATAGCGTGATTAAATAATTCACGCCTGAAAGCACATGTCGTGAGTACATTTTCAATGTGCAATAGAGCAAAAATTACAAATGCTGTTGCACCGACTTGACACAATAATTTCGACGTTCCTGAGGTTTCAAAGCTAGAAATAAGTACGACGTATTGCATTCCAGAGCTTCAATCGAAAACTTAAAATCCTTACTGATGTTTGCTTTCGCTGTGTGGACATGAAATCACACTAAAATTTTCGGTTCGTATTGATTCTTCATTTGCAACCACGTGACAAAAATACGTTACGTCATCGAAGTCGGCCATGTTGGACGATATGCAAATCATAAATTTACAAGCGAACATGGCGTCTTCAAGTGATACATTGGTTTTTTCGGAATATTTTTATACTTTAGATGGTCCTACTAGGGAAAGGTACAAGCAAAAAGCTAACTTAGTGGGTTTTGACCCTTTTGATTTAAGAAAAAGCGATTTGAGCGAAGATTTAGGGCTAATTCCTGGCGTCGAATACCCTGATATAGTGAACTATTTGATCCTTCAAACATCGTGGGCAACCAATTCTGAGATGAAGGCTTACAAGTCTTTGGATGCCTTTAATTTCTTCATTTCTGGATGGGTGAATACACTGATGATGAAGGAAGTTACTGAAACTACAGTTGTCGTATTAACAAGGGTAAGTTAAGGTTTGACTAAGTTATTCTATAGCTTCGGTTGTACAACAACAAATTACTGGTAGTTTATTATTGTAGGTACGTATGTTAAAAATACTGCTTCTAATTATTTTCAGGTAAATCACTCTCAAAGAGCGAGTGAAAAGCCATTAAAAGCCTGGATATTGGCAGAATACTCAGGAAAGGTTATTACAGCACATTGTGACTGTATGTCTGGAAAAAGTGAGTGCTGTTCTCACGTTGCTGCTATATTGTTTGCTTCAGAAGCTGCGTGTCGAATGCATTCATCAACAACCTGCACCCAAACCAAAAGTCAATGGCTGATGCCAGGTTATGTTAAAGAAATACCTTATGCAGCTATAGAGGAAATCGATTTCACCTCAGCAAAGAAAAAACACTCACAACTCCTTGAAGACAAAAAAGTACCAACAGCTCTACGAAACAGTGACGAAGTAGTTCAAAGACCACTAACCATAACGAGTTATGAAGAACAGTTGAACTTTTTTCAAAAGATTTCATTGTCCTACAGCAAGCCTGCCATCTTATCTCTAATATCCCCATACAATACCAAGTATATCCCTAAAGAAGCAGCTTTACCCCAACCATTGACCCACCTCTATGATGCAAATGCTACAGAACTAAACTATGATGAACTTCTTAGTAAGTGCATAGACATAAGCTTACAGATTTCAATAACAGATGAAGAAATAAAGGCTATTGAGGAGGGTACTAGAGAGCAGGCATCAACTAATGTATGGTACAAGCAGAGGGCAGGAAGGATAACAGCCTCAAACTTTAAATCTGCATGCCACACAAACATCAGCAGGCCCTCCCCAAGCCTTATTAAGAGAATTTGCTACCCAGAGTCTACTAAGTTTAGTAGTGCAGCAACAGCATGGGGCTGTTAAAATGAGACCAATGCCCGTAAGGCCTATTTAGAAAAAACGAACAGATGCCATGATGACTTTAGTATTTGTGATAGTGGACTGCAAATAAATAAGCAGTGGCCTCATATTGGAGCATCACCAGATGGATTGGTCAATTGCAAATGCTGTGGGGCAGGTGTTTGTGAAATTAAATGTCCGTACAGTGCTAAAGATCTCAGCCCAACTGATCCACATGTAATAAGTGACAAAAACTATTGTCTGCAGAATGACAGTGATAGCATCTATCTTAATAGAACACATGCATATTACTACCAAGTACAATGCCAAATGTTCATTTGCAATGTGGAATATTGTGATTTCATCGTATGGACACCACATGGACTTTATGTTGAAAGGATAATGCCAGATGTGGAGTTTTGGAGTGCTTCTGTTGCCAAGGTAACAGAATTCTTTAAAATAGGTATTCTACCTGAGATTGTTGGAAAGCTTTATACCCGTCCCTCACTACCCTCAACACTCGTAGCACCTAGTCCTGATGATGATAGCGCAGAGTGGTGCATCTGCCAGCGATATATTGAAGACAGCACTCTAGTTGGATGCGATAATGATGATTGTAAAGTTAAATGGTTTCACCTTCAGTGTCTAAGACTAAAGAATCCCCCAAAAGGTAGATGGCTGTGTATGGACTGTCAAAAATTGGACTAGATGCAATAGTCATATATTTTTCGTACCAAATTAAGGCAGAGAATTACAAGTACAAAACAGTGTTTACTATGTTCATGATATCACTAGTAATAGAAAGAAGTCATTCAATCCATACCCATTTATGTCAATTGGAATATTGAGTACTGCACTGTATGTTCTGCCACATATAATAATAGAAAATTGACAGGGTGCTCACACCTAAGTACTAAATTGTGTTTACTAAATGGTGTTTAGTGATTTGCAAAGTTATAACCAATTTGTTTACATTGTTAAATCATGAAATAAACTGTTTATTTCACTGCTATATTGTTGTTAAAATATTGCTTTCTATTTACTGATATTTTTGAAAGGACTAGACCAACTATGTATTAAATACTTTGACTACTCAAAAGGCACAATTGAATCTGACAAGTTAGTCAGGGCACAACATAATTTTGCAATTCTATCAATGGATGCTTGCTTGCCACTTTTTGCTTTCAACAAGGTAATTGGCAGAATACTTTGTAAAATTGTATATTTACGCCGGGCAAGTCCGATCACTCTTTCCACATGTATCCGGACATTTGCTATTTTCCTGGTAGTTTCCACTTCAATGGCTGACAACTGTTTCTTTCCTCTGGTAAATGCTGGTATATGCAGTTTGGCTTGCTGTAAGGCAACACTATCTGCGATATCAAAACCTCTGTCTGCAAGCACAATGTCACCAGGAAGTAATTTCCTCAAGATTCCACAATTTTCTGTCAGGTATTTATCACTTACTCGACCACCCCATGCTTTAGATATAAATGATATAGAGCCTTGGGGAGTAATACCTATTAAAAATTTTACAGTGTTGTGGTGTTTATAATTTGACCATGTCATTGCTCGAGCAATCAAGCTAGATGGTCTTTCAATAAACACCTCAAAACAATCAATAATCACTGACACCTTGTTCCCGAAGTTTTTTTGAAAGACTGATGGCATTGTGGCTCTAAGTTGATCTCTGTCAGGCCAATGTATAAGAAAACCAAGACGGTCAGACAACACTTCACTCCAACGATCAAAAATGCGCCCTGCAGTGGAAGAGGCTATCTGAAATCTATAAGCCAGATCTTGTAGTGGGACATTAAGCCTTACTCTTATAAGAACAAGCAACAGCTCTTGAAATGGTGTCAATGCATTAGTACTCGTTGACTTGATATATGGTAGAACTAAATGATATACTTGAATTAACATAAAGTTTGGAAGACCAGTGTAAAATTGGGTTTTCTCGTTGTTATTTTGAAATGTTTCCATGTTAAGCTGAGCATCAAGGAGCTTTTGCTTGAGCTCAGAAAGCTCACACTGTAGGTTGCGAGTGTACTTGTCTTTATTGTGTAGGTCAATAATTGTCTCTGTGGTCTGCACAGATGCTTCTAGTGTAGCAACATCAAACTGACATCCCTTGTCTAAATCAGAGTCTTGACTAACATACTCCGTAATATTAAATAAGAAATGTTAGAATAAGAATTCATATACAGAAAATATTGACATCCAGTTATATACCCACTCCAACAAGCTATAGAAAAATGGTTTTTAAGAACAAATTCTACTGGAAATATTAATAGTGAACCATATTAATAACATATGACTTTAAATATAAATACCTTGGAGTGGAATATCATGAAAGTAGTTGTCAAAGTCGTGAGAGCTCGCTGAACTTGTGTCAGTTGACTCAGTTGTCACCTCAGACTTCTTCTTAGCCCGCTTGTTCTTGACCGGTTGGATCGATATTTTTGCCCTTTTCTCAGCTCTTGATCCTCGGGATGCGGCAGCAGCAGGGTCCTTTATGTTTGAATGTCCCATATTTACTGTAGGAGCCCAATCCACATTATTTTTATCGTAAAGATCCGATGGCTTTCCTAAACAAACACATGTGATTTGATGTTTACAGTGTTTCGCGCGAAATATTTTACCCGAGTTTTTTGTTACTTTAATAGCTAAACAAAGCCCAGAACTTCTACAGGAATATCTGACTTACCTGAAACAAAATGTGCGCTACAAACTCGGGTTGTTTCGGCTTTTTTCTCGGTCAGATCTTTGTCAGATCGGTGAATATTCTTGAACCATCGTTTCCTTCTTTCAGTGCTTAATCGTTCTGTTTCTTCACCATTATGACTTATAATTTTCGGAATTCGAAAAAAACTGTATTTTCCTTTGTCGCGAACATTGTTGTGGCCACAACCAACTACAGCACATAGAGTTGGCATGGCAAACTTAGATAACTTACATATTCACTACTGTGACCGTGCCCTAAAACACGCTTACATATCGTCCAACATGGCCGACTTCCGGTTTTCTTAATTATGCGTGACGTAACGTGCAAATGAAGAATTGAGCTTTGCTGAGACTTAAATTGACTCACAGCAGTCATTGAACCACGATTAGTTTGATCGAGTACTCTATGCATTTACTTTCCAGCATATTGACACAACTATACAACAAAAACCAAACAGTCAACTCCTGAATCTGTGTATTTATTTAACTGGGTTGCTTGACTGGAATGATCGAGCCTTGAGCCATAAGATGCATAATTACACTGCCATTCATCTCAACTGAACCGCATGTCTCGTGAAATGCACAGTAAACTAAATTATTTTCCATAGCCTACCTTAAATGGAAACCTCTTTGTCTTTCCTCGTTGTTCTTCACAAATATTCCATCAACAAAATACCCAGCAAGATTACATTTTGAAGAAAGTACTTCTGGACCCTAATGCAGCAAACCATATAAACTAAATGTAAATAACAGGATGATTTTATCGAAGGTTTAAACCGTGCTGATCCGTTTGCACCGATTTAGATCGGTGTCGATCGGTGTCATGATTTCAAGGATGACTCTGATGTAAAAACGGGATCAACTAACTACGACATGCACCTCTAGCGAATAGTTGTGATTTGAAGTTTCCATTTGAGTTTAAGACGCTTTTAGATGCGCTTCGGTTTCATTTGAATTATCGCACAGGGCAGCTCAGGAAGACATGTTGAGCATACCTTAACACCACGTTAAATTGAGAATTATCTTGATAAGTTTGAAGCTGCAAACAAACGGCGGAAATGCTTGAACAAGTGGCTACGAATTAGCACTGCCCCTTGTTCGCCAATACCTTCATAACTCGAATGGAGTATAAAAATGGCGAGTGAAATGTAAGACCGTGTACTGCCATTATTTGAAAGCCGGTTAGATATACCCTTAGCAACGGGGAAGTCCCTTTGTAAGAAATGAACTTGAGCCTTGGACAATTCAAGGATAGGAAAGAAGTTGCGCTAAAAATGAGTCGACTTGGGATACCTTCGTGTTGAGATAGAAATGTCTACAAGGACACAATCCTAAACTATTCTACAAATACCAAGAAAACTAGTCTGAATTAGCGAACTGAAATGATCCCTATCAGACAATGACGTCATTCTTAAATGACGTCATTCTTAAATTTATCCGTTCACGCAGCAGGAACGAAGATGTCACGTTTTGATTTGAAAGAAAATACAAGCTACTGCTTTCAATATCACGCGAGTATTTCGAGTAACCTACGAGTGACATACGAAATTTCCAAATTACGCACGAAAAGATAAGGATTTCATACGAGTAAGGAACCAGCCATCATATATTACCAAGGGGGGTGGGGCTGGCATCATTTATTGCCAACTGGAGATGGGGTAGGGGGGAGGAATTTTGGTTTTTTTACACTTCAAAACTTGGACTGTTATTGCTTATGACCAGGCGTGAGGTCAAATGGCTGGATATTGGCCGAGTTCTTTAATTCTTTTATGGACCCTTACGAAGGCGAGGTCCATAAAAATGCGAAAAAGGAACAAGGCTAATATCCATCTTGACCAAACAAGCTTCGTCAATAAGAAGCCCAACTGTGTTTGTGGCACAAAAAGCCCACGGAGTCGCTTCTCTTTTCTTTGTTTCGACTTTCCTCTACTCCTTTTTGCGTCTCCATCGCCGATATTGTCCAAGAAATAGGAACTTAGTGACTCCTTGTAATTAATTTTTTTTCATCCGCGAGATCAATGCGGGTAGTCCCGGGCGCGTGAGATGGGCCTATCTTGCCCGCTCGGGTAGCCAGTGAGAATACATGTCCACGATTCGCTTTATCTTGCCCAAGGGTGCTGCCACGCTGTAAGAATAAAGGGTATCCTTTGTCTCCCCAACTAGGTTTGTTTCATGTACCTAAAGTCGTGGCATAGTCTTCTGATCAAACATATATCTGTAGCAACCTCTTTCGATTCATCAGACATGACAAGTACTGAGTACGAATACCTACAATAATTGTTTACGTAGATTTCTTTGGCTCTAATTTTTGAACACGTATCCTTGGTTCTCTCGTGACATCTCAGAAAATACAAGTTCCAAAATAACCAGGGCCATTGCAGTCTTACCTTTAAAACACGAAAGATCTCCGAAAAATTAACCCTTTGGAAAAGTTTCAGTGTCGTGGGGTTGTCCATTTTGAAAAAAAGAGCCATTTTTCAAGTCGTAATTTTTGAAAATAAAGCCATTTCTCACGCCGTAATTTTTCTGCTAAGGAATTATGACAGTACAACCAATCAACTACCCCTGCATATCTACTGACCTAAGAGCAATGTGTTTATATTTCGTAAAAAAAAAAACCGCGCAAAAAATGTCACTATAAGTCCCAAGTAATTACATATTATATATCACGCTGACAACATGTCACACCTTGCAAAGCTATGTTCTACTTGTTTCCTGAACGTAAATTGCTCTTTACGGTAAATATGAAAGTCTAGTTGGTGTGTTAGTCACACGAAACGCGCGGAATGAATGACATCTACTTGTTGACTGAGTCAGGGGGGCTGAACAGGGCAGTATATGACTCGAGGTCATATGTGGACTATCAGCAAAGAAAAGCTGTCACTGATCTTATACTTAAAAGTAAAGATGAACTAGACGAAAACTTTAGTCTATGTATGCGCCAAGATGGCAGCACGCTTTTGGAACTTGCTCTGTTTAGGGGTCTTCAATTAACTTATTCTATGGTTTCAGCCTCCCACTACCAAGTTGCAAAGTGGTAAGAGCCTCTGCCACCTATTGAGTATCAATGGGGAATCCTTTCGCTAGGTACACGGAATTTCCCTGGCCTATTTTTCAGACCGTCATTGAAGCGTATCGAGTCTACAGTCTTTGCAATCAAATATTCGATTTCAAAACTCAGCAAACAAGGAAGCATAGTGCTCATACTTCCTGGACGCCTATTCTGGTTTGACCTCACGATTCATATGGATATTCAAAGCAACCCAGGACCCGAAAGGCCGGAAAACTCTCAAATAAACCATCTGCAGACATCGGCTAGTTAACAGCTTCCGAAATTTGAATAATCGTGCTTCAAATGTAATTAAATATTCAAGATATGAGCCTCTACAACTGCGGCTACGGCAATTTAAAATCCCAGACGAAACCTTCCATTTGCTGAAAAGCAATGGAATGTTGAGAACACGAGGAGTTCGCTCTGCTCAGGCTGTCTGAAACCGTCAACATAACATTGCAATCTCTGATGTTAACGGATACCTGACAACAATAAACCCGGCGAGAGAGGAGTGAATTTGCATAATCTGTGCTTAGTAAAGCGCTTTGGAGAAAATAAACAACCTCCCAAAACGCCCGGTGGGCTTGAAATCCTTCATTTGAATATTAGATCGCTAAAACATCGCCCTCACTTGTTACAACTACGGTAACTTGCATCTGAAAGGAATAGCGACGTTATTACAATCTCTGAAACATGGCTCAATACCACTGTCCCTTAAGCAGAGATACAAATTGAGGGTTACAATATATATACACAGGTTAGATCGACTTCACAAAAGAGGCGGCGGAATATGTGCCTATGTTCGAAGAGATCTTAAATCATCAGTACTGAAGGAATTTTCATAGATATTCGACCGAAATTTCCATCAGCTTTGGATAAACGTCCAGTGCAAGAAACGCAAATCAATAATAATTTGCGTGACATATCGCCCCGACGACTCTCCTTTGAGTTCCTTCGAAGAAGTACTTAAGCCCAGTTATATCCAAACCCAGTTATGTCCAAGCCTTGCTGCTTGACAAACCGATCACAATCCTAGGCGACCTAAACTGCGATGGTCTCAAGAAAACTGGCACTGAATTCAATGCTCTGGAGAAATTCTATACGGATATGAACTTAAAACAACTCATCACAAAACCAACCAGGATAACAGCGACCTCTCAATCCCTGCTTGACTTTATCCTAGTTTCCTCCAACAGTCAAGTGTGTGATAGCGGTGTAATACATCGATCAATCAGTGACCATTCAATCGTTTTTGTCAAAATCGCCAGAAATCGAGGACATTTTACTCCCGCATTCATTGGTCAGCGGATTGGAGTCGGATGAAAACAAAGATAGTGGTTAGGACAAGTTTCATATTAAATATCGAGCGATTTAAGTTCTGTGGACCTTCTTTATGGAGAAAAAAGCAAAACAAAAAAACAGCTTTGAACATATCTCTTGGTATTTTTAAGGCAGAGCGACTTATAGCAATTTGCTGTCTGATGTAATGCAAGGGACAATCTGTACAAAGCTTCAATGCCCATTCAAACTGGCTTTATTTGTAATCGTCTACGGATGTCAGACATTTTGGAAATTGTAGCTTAAACCACTTGCATTAAATAATGGGAAGATCTAGGCAAATCGTACTTGAAAAGGGCTTTTTCTCCCAGTTGAAAACACAGTTCAACGAACGTACTATACAGATCTCTTTGATCTGCTTCCTAATTTTCGCTCGAGAAAATAAATTTGTTCAAGGCGCTACTTTAGTATGAGAGGGTCTGGATTGAGTTTATTTCCCGTCAAACATTGCTGAATAAGAAAAACAAATATGGCGACAGATTAAAGGCAGAGGGTTTTTCTTTTAAAGCTTTCCCTTCTGGTGCGTTCTCAAGGATGGTCTCAGATCACAGACTCCACAGAGCAAAAGTAGCAATTTTCGAGCTCTTTTGGAAGTATCTTATTGTCAAGAAATATTTCTTTTTATAGACGATTTGCTAACTTCGAACTTCCCTTTATTTAATGCGAGTCAGAGCTAGTTGACTTCTTGGAGGGTTGCTCCTCAGATCGACGATCCTTTGCCATGGATTACGCTATATTTGAAACAGACTAGAGCAAATGACTAGCCTCGAATATCGAACATTGCTGACATTCCTGGAAGTAAGTAGACAAACAGCTTTTGAATTATTTTTATGCTAGAAGTACAGCTTAATCTCTACTGAACTTGTTTCGAGTCGGAGCTAGGGAATACTCTGACTCGTCTTTGTTGTATTTTGGATTTTTGTGGAAATCCTATAAATTTCCTTACATGATTTAGCCGCCATTAACTTCTCAATACGCACGCGCGTCCGGCATTTTGACCCAAATTTCTGGCAATGAGCTCACGGTTAGGAAACCCAAGACTACCCCTCAGTACATTACCACTCGAAGTTACAAAAAGTATAATGTGGATCTTTTTGTCACAGATGTAGCTAAGGAAGCGGATTCACTGCTCACTATCTTCGATCAAACCGATGTAGACTCTAAGCTCAATATTTTAAATGACACTTTGCAGTCTGTCCTGAGCTTACACGCTCCTGTGAAACAAATTAAACTACGGAGTAGACCTTGCCCCTTCTTGAACCAGGAAATCAAGGATCTCATGAGATCGCGAGATCTCCTCCGGAAGCAATACATTCAGTCTCGCCATGACACCGAGTGGATAAATTTCAAACATTCCTGTGACCTGGTCAAGAAAACGCTACAAGAAGCTGAAAGAGATTACACCTTTGAAGAGGTCACAGCCAATAAAACAACTCTGGCTCACTTTGGAAAATTATAAATCGTGCCATCCCCTCCAAAAATAAGCAGAGACCTTCCTTTACAAAGGATTTTACAGTTTTAGCCAACGAATTCAATCAGTTTTTTGCTAAGGTCGGCTTAAATGCCGCTGACGTAGTACAGCGCTTGAGGGAAGAACATGACATCACAGTCCGAGATTCTTCATCCGAAACTGACATGGATACTTCCTCTATGGAATCATTCAATTTAAGGACAGTATCACTTGAAGAGGTTTGGCAAATTGTAACATCTCTCCCAATGAATAAATCGCCGGGACCGGACAAGATCAGCGCTCGTGTATTAAAAGACTGTCTCCCTGTCATATTGGGCCCTTTCACTGACATCATCAATTGTTCCATACTTACTGGTACATTTCCTTTCAACTGGAAAGAGGTTGAGGTGATCCCGATTCTTAAAGACGGTGACCATGAGAAAGCTGCTAACAATAGACCTATATCTATGCTAGCCGTAGTTTCAAAGGTCTTTGAAAGGATTGTCTTAAATCAGCTCAGCGCCTATATCAAAAAGAACAATCGACTCACCACACACCAAAGCGGCAATAAAAATGCTCATTCTACAGAGACCCTAAACATCCTGCTTACGGATAACATACTCGAAGCAATGGATAAAAAGCTGATAACAGCTCTAGTACTATTAGATCTATCCAAAGCCTTTGACAGTATAGACCATGCAAGACTGCTCCACAAACTTTTCACCATAGGAGCCTCACACTCTACTGTCAAATGGTTCAAGAGCTTTTTAACTGGTCGTAGGCAATATGTGAGAATCGGCTCCGCCTACTCCGAAACTCTACCTACCCTCAAGGCGCAATCCTATCACCATTGTCTGCATTTATCTCAATGATTTACCCACGGCACCGACTTTCTGCAATTTGGAATCGTATGTGGATGACTCAATAATATTCATGTCATTTCCACTCGTTGAGCTTCATGCTGCCATTGAAAAGCTCGAACAAGATCTTTACAGCGTAGCCCAATGGTGTTGTGAGAACTATCTATTTATCAACCCCGATAAAACCAAACTCCTTTTCCTTGGCACTAGACAGATTTTAAGTAGGTTACTGAATGACCCTAGTGTGGTATTCTTGGGTAAAACACTGAAGCCAGTAGACTCTGCCAAGGACTTGGCAGTCCTCCTTGACCCCCATCTGACCTACGATCACCACATTTCACGTGTAGTATCATCTTGTTTCGCAAAGCTTTGTCAAATTAATAGAGTCAAATGGAGCTTCGACAAAAAACACTAGAGTTCTTAATAACGTCGCTAGTTTTTAGTAAGATGTTTTATTGCTCATCTGTATGGTCAAATACCACACTCCAGAATGTAAACAGAGTATAATCTATTCAAAATTTTGCCAGTAAGATCATAACAAACTCTAGGAAGTTCGACTATGTAACACCTTTGCTTCGTGAGCTAAATTGGCTTCCTGTTAAAGAACAATTATTTTATAGAGACTCCGTTCTGACCTTTAAATTTCAGAACGGTCTTGCGCCTCAATACTTAACGAGTAAGTTTACCAAGCGACCGAGGATCAAATATACATACTCGTAACACTCGTACGCGGAACTCTTTGCAGATTCCGCTATACAGAACGACTACTGGCCAGCGCACTTTTTCCTATAGAGGGGCCAACATATGGAATAACTTGCATAAAGAACTTAGGCAAAATGCCTCATTGGCATCTTTCAAGCGCGCTCTGCAAGACACACTATTGAGGCAGACATTTCCTTTGTAAGCTCTAGAACTTGGTGGAATACTATCTTAAATTCTGACCATGAGTTTTATCGTTATTTATGTTTTCATAAATTATAAAAAGTTTGTAAATAGTTTCTGAAAAACCTCACGAGGATGTAACTATTAAAAGATGATGACTTTTCCTCTTTATTTGAGAGTAATCGACGCCAATCTTGATTTTCAAACTACATCTGACATGGGTATTCAACTATCTATGCTACTGCGCAGAACATAAACGCTATTTACGAGGAAAACAGCTGTAAACTGAGCGATGACTTTAATTTTCGCACACACCTAGGCTACTTGCCCCATGGGGGGCATAAAACAAAGAAAATTGGTTATCATCTTTGAAACTTTTCAGAAAACGCGGAGAAAGACACGACATCATGATTTACGGACCGAACACTACGAGGTCCGTGCGTCATGAAATAGAGCCAACATTTTCCTTCTAGCCTACCAAACTCAGCCGATAAGTATTTTATCATATGACTATGTGCTGAAAATTTCGAAAAATTTGTTTTAACCTAAAAAGAACGTACTTGCATACAAAAAAGTGCGCGCACTGGAAAACTGCTAAAAATATTTTACAGTAAAAAAAAACCCTTTTTTTTTCTTTAAGTCAGAAAGAGAAACAATAATTCATCAAGACTTGCCCCTCTTTTTGTTTTTTTTTTTATCAAAAGTTAAAGTCACGTTCTCGGAAAATGCTTATGACCCGTGTAAGAACAGGACCAGCCTACACACGTCAGTTTCAGAATGGTTTTCAATGGATTGCACTGGCGGGGCTGTACTTATCATATGGTAAAACAAGATTTACAACTACGTTTTCTAAGTGGTGCAGCCCAGTGGGTTACCTTAAGAAATTAGACAGTCATCCAAACCCGGGCATGCTCTCATACAAGCCGCTGACTAAAAAAATTGGTTTGCGGGATTGCGTGCAGTGATTATCGGGGCGGGCGAAAGGATTGTTTTTAGCGAAACCCCAAGATAACAATTATAGCCATAGCAAAAATAATGGTTTGAGATCAGCCAGACTTCCACTTGTTTGAAGAAAAGTCTACAACCTTAAGTGTATGGCAACAAACCATGGCCCTTTCGATCACCCTTACCACAACTTATGACAAACTTAATAACCCACGTTATTAGTTTCTCACAATTATTGTTTGTTTTCTGAGGAATTCGGGGGTATTTATTAGGAAACAATGGGATTAAAATATGTTATTATATCAGTAACATTCCTAAACATCAATCCATGGCCTCCACAGCTCTTGAGTACACCTCTGATATCTCCGGTATACAATTTTCAGTAGTGAACTACTTTGGACTACAAACCGGAGAGTCTGCCTGAAGAAGTTCCATAGCCTTTATGACGGAATGGAAAGGTCTATTGTGTTTCAAAAACAGAAATATTTTTCCTCCGTAATCTCTTTTAATCTTCTGGTTCAACTTTTTTGTATTTTTTTGCTTATTTTCAACTAAGACATCAAGTCAACGAGGAAAGGTAGGGAGTCAAGGAAGGGTCAAACTAAACGGGGCCAGGGTTGTAGCATCCAAAATTGATGAACCACAAAAACACAAGGCACTCGTGTGTTTCGCATGTGTAACAAGTTCTTACTACTGATTTGTACCAGACCTGACACACTCCGCAGCTTTGACCGCCTTCTTCCTTCTTCTACCTTCGTTATTTTATGTATTTTTCGTAGTATGAGTACTTAATGACATTTTTACTCATGCCCTCACGTTTGCTAAAGCTTAACAAATTAAAATACGCTGATAAATTATAATATTAGATGCAAGTGTAAGACAACAGACAATAAATCGGCCATCTTGAGTGTCTACAAACTATACCCCAACAAACTTGGCTGGTTCAGGTTCTAGTTATAGCTCTTGCATGCAAGCACAACCCTACCAAAGATCCACCTAAAACAGCGACATAGGTTTAATTTCACACTTCTGTTCCTTCGCAACAAGGGTCGAAGGAAACATAAAAACCAGCTACTAAGAAGTTGACATTTTGGTACTCGTATAGATACTGATGGAATACCAGGATTTCTCCTTTTACTGAAAAATCTTATCTTCACCGCGCGCAGTGAAGATATTATTTTTATCTTTCACGTGTGAGGATATTGGTGTGGCCATGTTTACCAACATAATTACCCAATTGCTGTTTCGAAAATGAATAAAAAAAGTTGTCTTTTACGTGGAAATTTCATCAGTATCTATATAATAAACAAAACATTACATGGCCGCTTGGGGATATGAATTTGATCTTCTCGTGCTGAAAGTATCTCTCACGAGTGAGCGCAGCTCACCCGTGAGAGATACTTTCAGCACTCGAAGATAAAACTCGTATCCCCGCGCGGCCATGTAATATTCTCTATATGTCTTCACGTTTTTGTTCAAGCCCTTGTTGAAAGGTGGCATATCTGTCTTTATCAAATTGGCGATCAGAAGCTCTTCAAAACATGGCACGCTACTGAGTTAATTTTTTTCTATGATTTGCCTCTTTACTAATTTTGATCTGTAATCCCCCTGTAATCCATAAAACCAGAAAAAACTGTATCCTGCTGTCAATGAGTAAGATGATGTAATTTTGAAGTAACTTGTCTAAAGAAAAGGATAATCAGTGTAGCCAAGACTCAGGTGTAACAGCATTTTCAAAAGATTCATTTATTATCAATTTTTCAAGAAACACTGTTACGGAAGGAAAAATGTCAGCCTCTTTTCCCTTGAAAAGTAATATTTAGCGATGAGCTTTGACACTGAGCTCTCTTCCCCCTTTCCACCCCTCTCTCCCTCTCTTCCTCCCTACCCCTCTCTCCCTCCCCTCCCCACCCCTCTCTCTCCCTCTCTCCCTCACTCTCTTACGATTCTTGTGCCCCTGTAACTTTGAAAAAAGTAGTTACTTTCAAAACTTGATGCCAACATTTCGAAAACAACCGTTTACAAGAGGTTTGACGAAATATCGCGACCGTCAGAACAATAACCTTCCGATAAATCGAGATTATCAGTAGCGTGTAAATTATCATGCATGCTTCACCATGCTTTTGTCTGGCAGTGTAGCTATTAGTAGATTGTGATGACTTTTCTTTCTGCTTGAAACATGTTGGAGGCTTAAGTGAAGCGGAAGTGATGTAACGAGTAATTTCCGGATGAATGGCAAGAACAAAGCACATCAGTAGTTAAATTTGGAATTGTTTAATTTTGAGCTCAGAACATTGCAGAGGAGAAATAATAGCTTTCTATTATACTAAAAGTCTAACTGAGAGATAATCATTCACCTATTCAAGGAACAGTTATTCGCTAGATTCAAAGCGCGAACTTGTTTTAAAATGCGACCGTGATAAGAATCTGTATTATTTTCACTTTTCCGATATTCTCAATTTTAATCGTTTTTTTTTTTCTTTTACACTTTTAGCCCTTTTTTTTTTTTAAACTCTGTGGAAATTTTTTCCAGAAAGCAACTGGTAGTGCAGGCACAACGTTTCCAATATCTCTATTTGATCTTCGTTCTATCTGCAATGGGTTCATTTTTTAATTCTCTTGTCCCTCCAATCATAGCCAACCTTTGGGCAACTTTTACAATGACTAAGAAAATGAACATCATGTTTAGCCAGTTACACTGAAATACGGACACTATGAGCGAACCATGGTGTACTATTCAACTTGTTACATTTCGGATTTCCCATTATCTAAGTCCAAAAATGGACCATTAAAAACTTTCATTACCTCTTTACTTAATTCTCATATCAGGTTGATGCCGTTTTCGTCGACTTAAGTTCAACATGTATGTTACGCGGACTCAAAAAACCAGGGGGACTGGAACGAGACAGTCAAAGTCCACAGCGTGACCTCCGTGAACTGTATGAAGTTTTTAGTTTTCCTTGTCCTAAGCGTTTTCTGCGATTTAATAAGTTTTGTGTTCGTTGACGTTCAAAGTTTGATGCCTAATGCTGTTTTCTTTTTGTAATTTTCTATTGTTGGACAAGCTTGGACAAGCGTAAGTTCACACCACTTCGTCGAGCTTTCATTTTCCATTTTGTTGTATTTCAAATCATTGACACGTGATTGTTTTCTTGTAGCTTCAGATTGCATACCATTACTATTTCGTAATAAATCCAGAAAACTCCAAGCTTTCCCGCTGTCATTCCCTCGTTCAGCGAACCAATATATGCCTTAGCTGCAGGCAACAGATATAGATGCCCTTGCGTTCCAGCCGATAAGTCCTTTATCCCCTCACTCCACAACATCTGGATACGCTCCCGTGAAACTCTCACAAAGACGTTTCAGCAGCTGTTTCTGGTTAGGACCCTCGTTTGGTGATGATGATGATATCCGCATAGTGAGTAACGCTGTCAACAACATTGACTCCCTCACCCACTGTGGATTTATGACCCCCCCCCCCTCCCAGGATATTCCGGGATGTTCAATTTTTGCCGATGGCTATCGGTTTTCTCTCAATAACATCGAAGTATTTTATGAAATGTTACCTTAAAGAAATTGTCATCGTTCATGGCATTAAGAGACTCATTAGCAGACAACTTAGTGCACTTATGTAATATTTTTCCAGTACACGCCTAAACACCTTTATAACTAGAACTGCACTATGCATTTAGATCAATTTGTAGGTGGTGAAACTAGAAATATGAATCTGCATTTCCACTAACAGTATGACTAAATCGCATGATGTACTTGAAGTTATTTTAACTCGTGTTTACTGGCTTTAGTATTCTGTCTTTGCCAATGAAAGGTAATCACCAGGTACTCACTTCGCTGTTCATTGCACCTTGGCTATCAAGAGACCACCTAAAGCTAAGCTCACCATCACGTCACGTAAACTGCGCACGATTCATTCAGACAACCTTCGGCGTGATATTCGGCGTTGTCAACTTTGAAGACACAACTACGTCTCCTAGCCTGGTTTCCTTAGGAGTCAAACCAATGCAAGTACCAACAGAAAACACAGCTTTGGGTCCCAGAGCTCGAATTGCATCATTGACAGCAATCAAAGAACCATCAGGAACTGCAGAACCTCTGGTACACTTGATCAAAGCAGTTTTGAATTTATTCTTCTGGTCATGTCCCATGGATCCGTACTACACATACCCAGTGCTTTTGTGGTACCTCCTTGAGGGTTGATCGAGATAGCGGAAACATGCTAAGAACTCACAGTCCTCCACTGTTAACAACAGGATATCGACTGGAAGTTCAATATCGCTCCCGCACCTGCCTGACGTGGGAAGGCCCTTTAAATCTGGAAGCTTAAAATTGAGGTCAGGTAGATAGCCAATGGAGTCCTGTATATCATCTTTTCCGCCATTCACAGTTGTTGAGCCCACGGGAATGAATGAAAAGTTTAAGCAACAGACCACTGACATAACGAATTCGTGAATGAGATGTACTTTTCTTAATGAGGAAGATCATACAAAGCTATTCGAAAGATGAGATTACAGGAATAGTTATAAACGAAAGCTCTATGTCAGCGCGGGAAATTTATGAGAAGTACTTTGCCTGGGTTGAGGTTTACAGAAGAAGTTGGTAAATACCTATGTTACAAGCTAATAAATATCAAACCTCTACCTCCCATATCTTCCACAAGAAAATACGTTAAAAAGTTATTATTCAGTTCAGTCACAGTTTCCTAGAAAAGGTTTTCTTTTTCTTTTTTGCTCAGGTAAAAGCTTAATTGTGTTCTTGGTTTTGTTCTTTGCCCTCTTCGGCGCAATAGCTTGGGTAATTTAACACTGTATCTCCGCTTTTCCCCAGAAAGTTAAGCTGTAGATAATGGAATTCACAACCGCTGGGTGTTCATTGACCTTCTTCGTTTTTATCCCCTCAAATTTTTAGATATAAAACAAAGGACGAAAAAGCCTGCCGTCCTTGAATGAGCGTTAGTGTTCCTCCAAGTATGGAGTTTACAGGAGAGTAATACCTTACTTTTCCCGAGTGTTCGGCCAATCAGAGAACGGGTTACGTCAGCCACATGCATAAGTCATACGATAAAGATATTTAATAGTTCCTATAAAAGTGCTTTACCTGACAACTGCTAAGTGCTACAAGGACACTGACTGGCTACAATCAGCAATCGGTTAGAAAGAGATAAATTGATTATTCTTCATTTAACAAGCAGACTGATTTGGGAATTTTACCACCTTTGGGTTTGAGAGTGTCAGATGTACAGATCAGTTTTTCGCTTGGAAAAGAAAACATTTTTATGGTTTTATGCACAATATTTTACGAGTTTCATGCAATGAGCAAAGATTTCCGCTTGTATTATGTGTTATTCCATGGAAAAAGGGTTTTATTATTCCACTATTATTATTCCACTTTTACGTAATTTTATCATATCATGGCAATGGAACGCGCGAAATATGCCACGGTATAACTATGGGCGGCCATCACAATAAAAAATACAAGGATGTCAAATAGATCAGTGAAAACAAAGATGGTTTAAGGATCAGCTGCAGGATAGCATAGCTATAATAAAGGAATGGCATGGCCAAATTACGGACAGTCTAGTTTCCTTCATGAAACAGAACACCCAAACCAGAAATAGTTTAGTCAAATGATAAACGGTTTAGTTGCCCATGTCGAGTTGGAACATGAAATTGTGAAATGGACTAGCTAAATTGCGAATAGGCTAGCACTTATTTTCAATACAGTACACAAACGGTGTAGCGTTGCGTCAAATGACTCAGGGTAATATTGAGTAGCACACCGTACGCACAAACGGTGTAGCGTTGCGCGAAATGGCTCAGCGTAATGTCGACTGGCACAACGTACGTACAAACTGTGTAGCTAAGCGTGAAAAGGCTCAGTGTAATGTCGAATGGTACAGTATACACACAAAGCGTGCCGTGAAATGGCTCGGCGTAATGTAGAATGGTACAGCGTACATACAATCGGTGTAGCGTTGCGTAAAATGGCTCAGCGTAATGTCAAATGGTACAGCGTACACACAAATGGTGTAGCGTTGCGTGAAATAGCTCAGCGTAATGTAGAATGGTACAGCGTACATACAAACGGTGTAGCGTAGCGCGAATTTGCTCAGCGTAATGTCGAATGGTACAGCGTACGCACAAATGGTGTAGAGTTACGTCGAATAGCTTTGCAGAACATCAGACGCTCTAGCTGAACATTAAATTGCTTAGCATTACATGAAATATTTCGATGCCGTGGCCAATCGTCGATCGCGAGCTTGCTTGTGGCGTGACGTGAAGGCCATCTCGCCGAAACAACCCAAAATACAAACCACAAATGGAACAATGATCTGTTGGGGGGCATGACGTCATCCAGTGTGAAGACTGGCGCGAAACCATCACATAGTGTAGTCGCTATGTTTAAGCCGGAGTCTTCACTTCGCCTTATCGTAATGCAGAGGCAATTCGGTAAGTTTCTCCTCTTTATTTTTCCCTGCCGATATTGCATTTATTCGTTGTCGTTCATGAAAGCGTGAATTAAAACAGCGACGAGACTGGATTCTACCACGGTTTGTTGGCCTCCTGGTTTACCACAGTTTGTACGCGTTGGTGAGCCTGAATGTTTATAGCATTAAAGGCCCATTTCCATCCGAGATCCTTTGTAGTCGTTTGTTTTTGTTTTGGAATCGCGCTATTGTTAAATGGCGAACTCTTATAGTCATTCACAAACACTATTAAAAAGAATAACAAAGATTTGGTGAAGAACACAGTAAACAAATTTGCAGCTAAATATTTGAGACTGAAAAATCATAAATCGAGTCTGTGTATAAAACTTGTACAAAGCTTACTTGATGTCGAAGGAAATTGTTCGGCTTCAACACCAAATAAAATATAAACAAATAACCAATATTGGCCAAAACGAATTTACCTTACGCATTTCAATTATAGAATAATGATTTGTACAAATGAGATCGCTTACATACATATCTCAGGAACTCATGTAAAAATCAGTCAAATAATTACTCTCACCTCGAAAAATTCTCCCCGAAGTCCCTAGTTCCATCGTAGGAACAATGCAATAACATTTCTGCAAAAGCACTGTCTGTGGTGTTACCGAAACCCATGGTTGTTTTCCTCGCCCTCTTTAAATCATACACAGACTCTCGAAGTCGAATAACCTTTGCCGAGCCGGGCAGACTCGGCCTTCCTCTAGATCGCTTCCTCGGCGGCATCAACATTTCAAATGACGTTTTTCACCGTCATACATGTAAGAATTAAAAACTATTTACTGATGTGGATACTACGATAGTTTGTTGTTCGCACATGATTCAAGATGGAACTTTGAAAGCCCTAATTAGTAAGATGGAAGAAGATATCAAAGCGATTCCGCAACTTCGAAGAAAATACCGTATTTTTCATATATGATAAATGATACGGGCACGCAAGGCATCTCGGTTGGAAAAGGGTCTTTAAAGCACTGATTTCTGTTATATTGTCGACACTCTTGTAACTGGTTTTACCCTGGTCCCAGAGGTTCTCTTCTCTCTAAGTTTAGTTGAGTTTTTAATCGAAAAATTATACCTAAAATGTTGCCTTTCAAATTAAATCGCAGTGACTAAACGCACGTGGGGCAGCCGGACTAGTTTACAAATTACTACTGATTTCTGAAATTACCAATACGATCGCATTGCGAGGATAGCCGTATCCTCTGAGCGAAAGATCATTGCAAATGTCAGCGAGAAACTGGAAAATGATGGACTTGCCGTGACCAGTTGGCAAGATGGCGAACACATCTTCACGATTAAGCAAAGCAAAAAAGGCGTCGTTTTGTTCATTTGTGAGTTGATCTATCTCTGGAAAACGATTCTCCAGAATCAGAAGAGGCTATTGTGTTAAAATAACTTTCCGATAACACCATGTTCTGATGATAAATATGCTAAAATTTGTCTTCTTTTAAAGCGTGTTTACAAGTCTCGTAGAGCAATGCGGTCTTGAGGTGTGATACTTGCCACACTCCTGTGTGTATAATATTGGCAACGCAAAAACTACCAACTGGCCGGTCCCTCGGTACGATATCGGAATACTACACCCTCCCCCACATATTTTTTCACTGGCCAATCACAGGTATCGAAAAATAATAGCCAATCAGATCGCGACGATCATCAACTGAATGCACCAAAGTGACTGCTCGCTGCTTCGCAGCTCGTTGTCGGCGCTTGGCGCCGTTTTTTTTAGAGAGAAGAGATTACGCGTACGTAATAACTAAGCCTCTCTTATTGATAATATTTTCGTTAATAATCCTGATCAAGTTCTAATTAGTGGAAACATTATTACCGATGTCTCTGATCATTTTTCTCAATTTTGTATTTTGAAATCTAAGCGAGACAAACCTATCAAGAAAACAATTAAAAAACGCGACTTCTCTCAATTCTCCTATGAGGAATTTAAAAATGATTTGTCCGCGATCGACTGGGATGCTATTATTGCCTCAAAAACAAATAATATTGATGAACTATTCTCATCTTTCTACAGAAAATTAAATTCAGTCGTGAATAACCATGCGCCTGTTAAAATTTTATCCAAACGTAAAATTAAACAACTTGCAAAACCGTGGATAACAAAAGGAATAAGGACATCAATAAAAATAAAGAACAAGCTATATGTTAATGGAATACATAGTAAATATAAATATTATAGAAATAAAATTACAAACCTTATTCGTTTGAGTAAAAAACGTTATTACTACGATTTCTTTGAGAAAAATACAAATAATATGAAAAAGACGTGGAAAGTAATAAATGAATTAATAAATAACCAAAGGACAAAAAGCAGAGTGTTAACGAAGCTGAAAGACCCAAGCAATAACAATCAAATAACACAAAATCCTTCCAGATTACCAAATATTCTAAATAAGCATTTTGCAAATGTTGGTAATTTACTAGCAAGTAAATTGCCAAAGAAAGATAACTATATGAGTTATCTTGGTAAATTGAAATCACCTGATTCTTCCTTCTTTTTCAAACCCATTACACCAGAAGAAGTTAAACAGGAAATATTATCCCTACCAAATAATAAATCCTGTGGCTTATACTCCTGCCCTACACAACTGCTTAAATCTTCTTGCAATATCATATCTCCAGTTCTTTCTTATATTTTCAATTTATCTGTTATCCTTGGTGTCTATCCTTCAAAACTTAAGATTTCTAAAATAACGCCAATATATAAAAGTGACGACGAGACCGACCCTTCAAACTATCGACCAATATCTCTTTTGTCTAATTTTAATAGGATTTTTGAAAAACTTTTGTACTTCCGGATGAAGGAATTTATTGACAAAAACAACCTATTGTACTCCTCACAGTATGGCTTTCGCAAGTCACATTCCACAGAGCATGCACTACTTGATATTGTCGAAGATATACTACGTAATATGGATAAACGGTACTTCTCATGCGGTGTCTTTATTGACCTGAAAAAGGCATTTGATACGGTCAATCATGAAATATTACTCGTTAAATTGAACTTTTACGGTTTCCGTGGATTGATAAATGACTGGTTTCAATCATATTTAAAAAATAGAACACAAACAATTCAGATTGGAGAGCATTTATCAACAAAACTTATCTCCCCCTGTGGTGTCCCCCAGGGATCAGTCCTTGGACCTCTTCTATTTTTACTTTACATAAATGACATTCACCTTTGTTCTGATAAACTAAAATTTTATCTCTTTGCGGATGATACTAACATACTTTATGCTGATAAGAATCTTATGGCGATCGAGCAAACGGTTAATGTAGAGTTGAATAACGTACATGACTGGTTAACTACAAATAGGTTGACATTGAATACAAAAAAATCAAATTTCTTAATTTTTCGTCCTCATCAGAAAAAAATGCATTTTTCTCCACAAATAGGTATTTTAGATTGTGAGACAAACCGAAGAGTTAGTTTAGAGCAAAAAAGTTATATCAAATATCTAGGCGTTTTAATTGATCAAAATTTGTCATGGAAAAACCATGTTGACTCTGTTATCGTAAAAATAAGTAAAACAATAGGGATGATTGCAAAGCTGAGGTACTTCGTTCCCTCTACTATCCTTGTAAATATTTACAATTCATTAATTCTACCTTATATAACTTATGGACTCCTTGCCTGGGGCAATGCGTCAAATGCTTATTTAAACAAGATTTTAGTTCTTCAAAAGCGAGTTTTGCGCTTAATCTATTTCACCGATCGAAGAGAGCATGCCATCCCTTTATTTGCCAAAGCAAAAATTCTGCCTGTTACGTTCCTATATTATGAAGCCGTAAGTAAACTTATGTTTGACGTGCACAACCAGAGGGCTCCCATTAATATTTTGAAACTATTTACTAAAACATCTCATATTCATACCTACAATACTCGATCATCCAAATCGCAGCTCTTTAGTACAAAGTACTCTAGACTTAACCTACAAAAAAAGGCTTTCTCGCGTGTTGGTGTCAAAATTTGGAATAAGATACCGAAAGAATTCAAAACGTTATCAAAACATTCCTTTAATAAACAAATTAAAACGTCTTTATTTCAGATACTAGATAATGAAGATTCTTATCTTGATGTTGAAAAGATCTCCTCTAAACTTAAGGACTGCATAATTAAAACAAATTGATCCGATTGCTTTCAGTACTAATGTATTTGCTTCTATACTTTATTGAACAACTATTGATGTATTTGCCAGCTATGCTTCTTTTTATAATTTAGCAATATCTAATTATTTAGTTTTTAATTTTCTTTATATATTGTAAATAATGTTTGTTGATGATTGACCCGCCTCGAATAGCAAATTTGCTATCTGCGGGTCAACATAATCTAAATTATTTTGTAAGAAAAAGAAAAATAAAGTGTGAAAGTGTGAAAGTGTGAGATTTATCCTATTTGTTTAGAGAGAAGAGAAACTCTGGGACCAGGGTAGATAGGAAAAACAGTAATGGCAAAGCAAGCCCAAAACAGCTGAAATCGCCAAAAAACACGACGAATACGCAAGGAATGAGTAAGTTTTATTGATCTAGCGTGGAAAATGTTCATATTTCGGAATATTTAGTGTTTTAACTGGACCATATTTTATTTCCTATACTATTCCCTATAACGCATTAAAATTCTCAAAGGTTGTTCGCGTAACTTAACACTGCGTCACACAACGCGTGACGCTTTAAAGAAATAATCCTTCGCTTTTGCTCGAGACGTGAACTTGGGACGCCTGTGGTTTCATCCTCCATATAAAAATCTACTGAAGGATCCAATCGCCAATGTTTACATAAAACGATTGTATTAATTAATCTAATTTAAACAATCAGCAAATGAACTTTTACTGTTCCCAAGGGTTGTTGTTCTCATCAGTACGCTAACAATAGAAGTGATTTACAGTATTAGATTTGTGCTTTAAAGAAATATATTTAAGTTCACACGAAAGATAAGTATAAACTTTAAAAAACTTGGTTATCGGCCCAGCACTTTAAGCCTGACAGATACTAGATGCCAAAATTCAGCCTCTTTCTAGGCCATGTCCACCACATTGCTTTACGCCAATTAAAAAGTGCTACGTAACGCCGGCCGTGCATTTTCCTGCACAGGAAAAACCATACAGGATGAATTATTCTGGCCTTTTGCAGCCAGAATAATACTTATGGCTTTGTCTCTGACAGAGGCGGCAGTAAGCACTTTTATAGCCTACGAGCAGGTCGTTGTTGGTCTCGTCACGCAACGTTGGAGAAATGGCGTTGCGTGACGAATTCAAATTAGGGCTGTGAAGGACTGCTGGAAGCGTGGTGCCAATGCAGTTTATTTTTGCCACCAACTATGCAAACACCAGCATATGTTACTGTTACCCGTACTCTAAGAACCACAAAGAACTCTTAATAACTAACACTTCTAGAAGAATATGTTTCTTCTTTCTTGTTTTTTTCCAAAAACCACAACAACTGCTCTTCTTTTAACTGTCCCGGATGTTGCCACGTCACAAGTCACATGTTTCCATTACGTTTACGCTCTAATATTACTAAGTGTCCCATTTCAACCCACATATCCAAAAACTAACTCCTGCATGTTTTCTAAATAGTCAAAATATACCCTGATGGACGCAAAATTACAAGCACCTGCAATCATCAAGGGCCTGTCTTGACTCTTGTGATACAGAATGTTTCACGGTCTTAGATTCTACCGCTTCAAAATACCAAATTAAGATCAAAGAGGCATTGCATATTAAGTGGGAAAAACCCATTCTTAATCAGCAATTGAAGCATCTAGAATTGTCTCTTTCCTTTTAATTATGTTGTTCCTTGGTCTTTTATTTTTTAATTATGGCAGTTAAAACGTCTGGATGCCAGAACCTACATACACGAAAGCTGGGCGTCTAGGACGTGGCCAGCTAACATGTTTAGAATTTACATTTGTGCCCCCCCCCCCCCCCCTCCAAAAAAAAAAAGAAAAACTAATACAAAATCATGAAAAAAAACTTCTAAAAAAAAAAACCCTAGTGGTTAGTCCCTAATGTCTTAAAAACTCAACAAAATAACACTTGGCTAAGATGAAGTCTCCAACTCATGACTTTCAAAGATCTTGCAATCTTGAGTGAACTGCTGATTACAGACTTCTGCATTCTGCCTATTATTGTTATTTTTATTATCATTATTATTATTATTATTATTATTGTTATCATTATTTTTTTCTTGGTCTAGTCAAGCGCGCGCTATTTACATTTTTCGCGTATTTAATATTAAATTGTAACGTAGCCCTACACGTAGTTTGTAACGTACCTGAATATAAATTCAAATATACAACCGTTAAAAGCTCATTTGCAACTGAGGATGACATGAGAATGTCGAAACAGGTCTTGGAAGTTTAAACTCAAAGTTGTCGTTTCTTTATTGAGAGTTTTTGTCACTCTGCTGTCTTTACGTCCTTTTAATAATAGTAACAATAATAATCAGTTTAATTACTCTTTTTGTAGCTTACAGCTAAATTACAAGAGTGGTCAAGGTACAAACCATATCTTTACAATAACATGAAACATTTTACTAAGAATATCTATATGCAATAAATTTGTCGAGACGGTTAGTAAAAGCCATAGCGGGATCATCTCTAAGAGAGCCTGAGCGTACATTGTATCCACGGGAGACAGTTGTGCGATGTGGCAGCAAGTTAGCAAGGACACCAGTGTCCCGAACTCTCTGGATAGACTTAGCGCATGTAGCGGCACGCCGATCAGAGAGAGTGCAAAGACCACACAGCACAAGTGCGTCCCTGTAGGGAAGCCCAGGAAAGTTTATTTGCAAGGCTTTTATCTGCACACTCTCAATTAGGAGGCTAAGATAATCAGGCAGGTTTGCACAAACTGGGAAGGCATACTCTAACACTGAGCGAATCAGGCTGGAATACACCATAACTAACTCCCTTTCCAAAACACCTGACTTCTTCAGACAACGCAGTGCGAACAGGCGTTTGCGAGCTCTCTCAACAGTCAACAACAAACATATGAAACATATGTATGAACTGCGGTTATGAGACGTATATGTGAACGATCCTTCGCAGTAAAGCACTATTTGAGCAATAGTGAAAATCAGACCTGAAGAAAAATTTTTTTTTTGGTTTCATGTTATTGTAAAAAAAAAAAAAAAAAAAAAAAAAAATTTTTTCAGGTCTGATTTTCACTATTGCTCAAATAGTGCTTTACTGCGAAGGATCGTTCACATATACGTCTCATAACCGCAGTTCATACATATGTTTCATATGTTTGTTGTTGTTTGATTTATCATCTACGGGTTTATGTCGAATTAATTTGATGGCCTGCTCCCAGTTGGCTTGTTAGCTCAATTGGTAGAGCGCTGCACTAGTATCGCAGAGGTCAGTGGTTCGAATCCCGTACAGGCCAAAAATTTTTTTCAGGTCTGATTTTCACTATTGCTCAAATAGTGCTTTACTGCGAAGGATCGTTCACATATACGTCTCTCAACAGTGTACACATGTGCAATCATTTGACTACGCATGTGCAATCATTTGAACACGCACTCTAATTGCGCACACGTCATGGTTGTTCGTGCTCGTGCGTGAGTGGAAAAACTCGTTGCGAGAAATCATTTACCCAAACTAGATTTAGCGTCATTTTGAAGGTCATTTTATAGGAAACGTACTACGTAGTTTGATGGAATTCAGAAAAATGGCACATGATGAAAATCAAAGGCTCTGTGAGCCAAATCGCGAATTGGATAAGCCAATGTAATTTGTGTGGTCAATAGAAATGGGGGTTTGATTTCCATACTAAGGTAAGAATTGTTAGACTGGTAAATGATCATTATGAGGAGTATGATGTCAAACTAAACTAGGCCTCAGACAGAAAATATGGCCTAATTAGGATTTAGTGCAAGACAATCACTGTTCTAAATTTTACTGTAAAGGTTTGTGTAATGAAAGTTCAAAAGGGTGCTGTTTTGTTTATCAAAAAACTATTGTTCCAAAATTGAACTCAGTATTTACTTGCGATGCAAGCATAGGAATGAGCATGTTAAAGCTTATGCGCTGTATGGAACGCACGGACATAAGGATAAGCATATATGCATATTATCAAAACGTTGCCTTCTCTTTATGCTTATACTGTCTAGTTAAGACTTGGTTGGAATAAGCGTTTACAATCATGTGACTATTATACGAAAAATTACTGAACTAAAGTAAAGAATCTCAAACTAAATATAAACCACTAGTTGACAGAATTATAGTCATACACCAGCAAGGATATTTATCCTTGTAAAGGGATTGTTGTTGTCACTGTCAACTTAATTATTGTTCTAATCTTCAATAGGATTCAAAAGAAAAGTTGCTGTATCAATTTCTTGAAGAACATGTCCTAGGTGTAAAGTCTCTATGACGAACATTTAGTTACAGGCAAATCTGTAACAAGATTTTTGACAAAGAGAAAGAGTAATCTTCAGTATGATTCAAAGGAAAGGCTACTTTACCTATTCCTTGAGGAATTTGTGTTTGTCATGAAGCCGCTATATACTGTTTATTTTAGTGTTGGTAAATCTGCATGAAGATTTTTATTGAATAGTTAAAATTTCAGCAGATTACGTTAACATGTAGCTATGCCATTTCTTGAAGAATTGGTGTTAGGTATAAAGCCATGTCACTTTGCTGTACATTTGGTCTACATCAAATGAAGTGAGGTCTGTAACTGCCAAAAGGCGTGTCCTTTCGTGGCCGCTTATAGCAATGATTTCAAACGCTCGATAGAGGAAGAGGTTTGAACTAATAAAGAACCAATAAAAATACAAGTTTACAAAATGCAGAAATATTAAACTGAAAGGCGGCTAAAGCGAACGCGATGAACATAATAACTAGGAACTTACATTGTATCGGCGCTGTAGGCCGCGAAAAAAGGGCAACTACACCAGATGCTCTCTCGGTGAAATCAACGATGAAACTAAAAGGCTAGAATATTACAACATGTAAATCATAGCGAACGCGGGAAAGAAAAACAAAACGTATTCCCGAGGGAATGCTAATAAACTGAAATAGATTGCAAAGAATGCTAAATTCTCCAAGGTCTAACTTAAGTCTTGCTTCAATATAAAACGTGCTGCTGTGCAGGTATCTTAAGTTCAAAATAATGTAAAACATTTTAAATAAAGAACAATTTGGGTTGATTATGTCAGATTAAAAGTTGTTGTTGAGTTTGAAGTATGGCCTTGCTAACCTGTGTTACATGCACAAAATATTGATAGAAAGAACCCCTTCCTGGAGTTGAGATCCTTGCCTCAAGGACACAGGGATGATGTATTATTTAAAAATCTTTGAGGAGTAAGTGCTCTCTTTTGAGATCTTTACTTACTCATTTTTAAAAAAATAAGTCTTACTATGAGAAACTTCAGTCACCTTAAAGTAAGGACTCTGCTATCAGTTTTAACCTGTATTTGTCAGTGCATATTCCTTGTTTTGAGAACTGATAATTACACTCATTTTGAGTAATATCAATTTTCATCCTTAGAACTTCCTGTTCCTCACTCCAGGACGCATTTTTAAGAAAAAAAATCCTTAATTCTTGAAAGGTATCTGGAAACACACAAACTTGTCAGTGCACTAATAGCGCATACACAGTGTGAGTTACACCATTGAAAAAACAGCATATCGATTGATTGAACTTAAGCTTGAGCTTCCTTCAATGCAGTTCCCAATTGTGAACCACAATTGAACCGTCCTCGAGTAAACGTCGCGTTTTGTTTGACTTCCTTTCTTTGTTTTCTTTTTCGGACACAATAATCATTTTTCTGGATATATACATTTAAATATAGAAGTATTGACGCCACAAATTAAATGTGCGCTGCAAGAGGTAAAAAGTGTATTCGGAGATTGGGCAAACTTTAATTAATTCACAAATGAAAAACCTATACTTTTTTACTCTTTCAAGATTATCATTGCCTTCTTTTTCGCCCCAACACTATTCTTAGCAACAAAGGTCGTCACTTCGTTTGTTTATCACTCGCCAAAAACTATCAAATGCATTCAAAAGCCTAAAATAGAAAAAAGTATACAGGAATCGACCAATCGAGCGAGCGAGCGCCATTCATCACATCATACCTACAACTCGCTCTTGCGCATGCGCGCAATTGACGAGTTAAAAAAGGTCATTTTTACCAACAATTTTTTGGAACTGAAGAGGGCACTTTGTTTTTTCGTGTGGCTCAAAGTCACTAACAACAAATTCCTCTAAAACGTACATATTCCTAATAAGGGAGAGTCTGTGCAAGGGCGCATGTTAGTAAGATTTACCTTGACACGAAGCGAGCTAAAGTGCTCAACTGTTGACCTGTTATGACCCGTTCGATCAATTCCTGAGAGTTAAAGGGATAAGTTCATTCATCTCACAGGTAAAAACATATTTGAGGGGAAAAATACATCGCGTTTTTTCTCTTACTAGAGGCTAATTGTGAGCAAAGATGGAGACAGTTTGCATTTTTGTTTGCATTTTTGTTTGACTTTTTGCACGCATGTCCTCTTGAATGCAAAACTCACAAGAGATAAACAGAAACAAGCTAGCCGAAATGAGGGTGTGGGCCAAAATGCATGGTCAATTTTCCAGAAAATGAAATGTTAGCCAATAACAGGGCAACGACTGCTTCTGGGCTATATGAAACTGAAACGGTCTTGAAACCTATTAGGTTTAAATGTTAGGTCTGGAGATTTGAGAGTGATGCGCTGCCGCCTGATTCAAAGGAGAACGTCGGTTTTGAGCCCAAAGAATCCTTTCAACGATAAGTTGGACGGTTCTTGCAAATTGTGGTGAGTCACCTGATATATTTATTGAAAATGATAATTTTATCGTTGCTCCAAGGATGCGAATAAAAGAAAGACATTAGTTTAATGACCTTAAATGCTTGCCTTGCCAATGTAGCAAAACTGGAGGGTTGAGATAAGCATTCAATTTCAAGTGCGATACTAAGAGCAATTTGTGGTGGGTGAAGTTCTAACAAGGCTCTTCAAAAATAAGGGCCTGGGAAGTAATTTCACTCATTCCACTCTAAAATTCTACTGGCTAAGTCTCTTCGCTTTACTAACTGATGACACAAAGCATCACACAGGACCTCAAATGTTGCAGCTGGTCCTTCCTTCTGTTTCCAGTGCAGTAACATTTTGTAGGCTTTTTCAGAATATTCCTCATTTTCCTTGTGAAACGCTGTAAGCTTTGCCTCCGCGATTTGTAGGCGACGTCCAAGTGGCTGCCAGCTTTCGGCGATCTCTTGTGACAGCCACTCTAAATCTTCGTTTTTGGGCACTCTTTCTTTGACATAAAAGATAAGAATAGCAAAGGAGGGCGAATGTTAATCAAGTCGAATGTCAAATACAACCCTCGCCAAGTCTCTCTGAAACTCCTTTCCCCTTTTAATATCTATACATATTATACTTTCTTTTTTTTTTCATATTTTTAGGATTTTCTCTGAGGCGGCAAGGGAAAGGGCTATTGAATTTTGCTCAAAAGTTACAAATGAAAAAGCTTAATTAGGCACATATTGGGCCATTTTGCAATCTTATTTCCTTATTCACTT
>NC_142520.1:26646814-26666814 GCF_964205215.1 Stylophora pistillata
TCCTCTTGATTGGAGTCAGCGTTTGTCCAGAGTTTTACGCTGATCAGAGTTTTGTGAGCCTCTAAGGTGATGTGATATAATTTGCTGACATTGAATCGAGCAGAATTTGCATACAGGGTGGGTTCTATGCAGATGCCACACAGCTGTGAGGCCCATTCCCAGAAAAGTGCAATCAGCCTACAAAATAGACCACTTGGAACACGGTTGGTGTTAAAAGTGAGGAACACCGGTAGAGGGCCGTTGTCTATGTCCTTGCTTCTTTTGTCCTTCATTGGTAGTGTCAGCATACAGGGTACAAAGTACGGGAAGTCTCTCCCTTTACAGCCTCTAGAGTTGCAGATTAGATTAAACTTTTCCATTACTTCAAGTAAATTCTCCCTTGCTCCCTCTAATTTCAAGTTTTCAAATGCGTGATTGAGCACGTCGTTGGAAAGAAATCCTTCATTCTCGAGGATCCGGTAATGTCTCTTGATAAAAGGTGCTGCTTTCCAAGTTGGATTCACTGTTATTATCTTAATGAGTACATTGATCAACCATTGTGGATCCAGAACTACCATACCATCTGGATTTTGAGGGAGATCATGATGGATAATTGTTCCACGAGAATGTAAAAAGTGAAGAAGTTCTTTTACGTCATCTTTGACATCAAAATGGCAAATGGCTTCAGCAACATCCTCTTCAAAACGCTTTTTAGGAAGATAATGCTCCCCCTTTTCCACCATTTCAAATACTTTTTCCTCGACACGGAGCCACAGCAAAGGTACTTCCTTCTTTACGTGTGGCATCTTTTCAGCCAGTTCCAGTATTTTCTGACGCAGAGAAACTATCTCTGAGTCTTCTTGCTGATATGGATTACCAGCTTTTGTGTTATCAATGACAAAACTGTCATGGATGTGATCTACGACTTCACGTGGAGCCATATCATAAATTTTCTCCAGCGCTGCTTCCATTACTTTGGTAGGATCACGCTCCGATTTTCTTACACTATCAGCATACGTACCCACAAGTATCACTGGAGGAAAAGCACCTTCTGCTGTCTGTCCGAGTTTCTTTGCAGTTAACAAAGAATGTACCAAGTCCAGCCATTTCAAAATGTGATCAAGGTTAGTATCCTCTGTGTCTGGTGATGTTACTTCTACCTCTGCATGATCAAAGGGCCGTACACGACACTGTGCCGGGGCAGCCAATTCTCTTGTCAGATCCAACGCTAACACATATATGGCTTCTTGAGACATAAAAATGGGATGAATAGCATGATATACTGCTTGGCCAGCAAAATCCCAAATCACAGGCCATATGCTGTCATCTTTGTTCGGACCGTTCCTTTCAAGGCTAGACTCTACGAGAGAGGCAATGTTCCCTGGTATCTGCTCTGTGTCACCCTCAGCGGCTACAAGAAAAAATGACAACTTACAAGTTCACACTCAAACATCCTCTAACTCACAATTAATTAAATGTGCATGTATCTTCAACATGGGAAAAATACAATTCGATTAAATTAGATTATAAAAAGAAAAAAATTAATGATAAATATCAGCAAAAGAAGTGTGACACAACTGTTTATGGCTTAGTACTGTTTATGGCTGTTTATGTCATGGCTTAGTGCTACGGATGGGAACGGTGCAACTGTCAGAACCATCCTCTTTGACTTCCGCAAGGCGTTTGACCTCATTGACCATCAGATCCTAGTTCAGAAGCTCATTTCATACGATCTTCCAAGCGGAATAATTGACTGGATAGTGGACTTTCTGTCCTGTCGCCGACAGCGTGTTAAACTTAGTCAGGACTGTTACTCGGAGTGGGGGGCCATCCCATCAGGGGTCCCACAGGGCACAAAACTTGGCCCCTGGTTATTTACTATTATGATAAACGACCTCATCATCCCGGGTACAGACATGTGGAAATATGTCGATGACTCCACTATTTCTGAAACAGTCATGAAGTCTGAGGTCAGCAAAGTCCAACAAGCGGTTGACGAACTCGCGACGCAAGCTTCTGCTGACAAGTTCCAATTAAATGAAACCAAGTGCAAGGAACTGCGCATAACATTCAGTCACTCTAGAAAGAACTTTGATCCAATTAAGGTTAATGATCAGGACTTAGAGTGTGTAGAGCAAGCAAAGATCTTAGGTTTGCAGATATCTTGCGATCTCACGTGGAATAATCACGTATCCGAAGTTGTAAAGAAAGTAAACAAGCGCCTGTATTTTTTGCGTCAGCTTAAGCGTGCACAGGTCAAGTCGGAGGAACTTTTGCTCTTCTATTTGACTTGTATTAGGCCTGTCACTGAATATGCATGCCCTGTTTATCATCATAGCCTCCCGCAATACCTTTCAGTAGATCTTGAGAGATGTCAAAGGCGAGCTTTACGTATTATCTATCCAGATTGTTCGTACAATGAGGCGCTTCTTTTGACTGGTCTAGTTCCCTTACACAACCGCCGCGAGTTCTTATGTGATAAGCTTTTTAATTCCATCCTGTCTAATCCCTCGCACAAGCTCTATAGCTTACTACCTCCCAAGAATGAGTGCGAAGTCAATTTAAGGAGTCAGCACTCTTTTACTACACGGCGCCTCCACACCATTCGTACTCGAAATAGTTTTATCCATCACTATGTCCATAAAGCAATGATGTAATATTGTTTTTCTCTTAATTATATATTTTTGTCTTTTTAATTAGTTCTTCTTAGCCATGTATTTTTTGTAGTATATATTTTATTGTAAATCAAACGTAATTCAGCCTGTGGCTGCAAGGTTTTTGATAATAAACTATCTATCTATCTATCTATCTGTTTGGTGTCACCATAACACCAACATTATATGTTCATATAAAAAAAGTACTTTTCTTTGCATGTTTTACACGACAAACAATAAATGACTAAAAAATTTTAAGAATAATATTTACAGTATCTATGACTATATTGTTGTACTTTGCATGTGCGCGCGTAAGGAATGTACAGCAATAGTGTGCCACTTGGGTTTGGTTTCTTTTTTACAAACCACATCTCACTGATAATATTTCCATTCTCTGTTACATTTTTGGATTAAAGTTGCTGGAATCTGTAGTTGCCCATTGTTTCAGTGCTTTACTTTGCCTTTATTCAGAATGCTGTGTTTGCACCCTACATGTAAGAGTCACGAAAAAGATAGTTTATTCATGACTTGAAAATGAGGTTAGAGTGACATCGCAGAGCTGTGATGAACTTTTTTTCGCTACTCATATGCGTTATTGACCAAGCGTGGGGACAAAATGGCTGGATGCTGGCCAAGTTCTTTTTTTTTTTTTTTTCCATTTTTACAGACTGTGACAAGTCGAAATCTATAAAAATGCCAAAAAAGAACGAGGCTAATATCCAACCATCTGGATCGGACAAGCTTGGTCAGTAAAAGAGTTAACTATATTGAAAAACCATTTTATGAAGAATTAAGAATGACTTTTTTTACTACGGAAGCCAGGAAAGAAAGCCAACTGTGTTTCTAACACAATAAGTTCAAGTCAGTCGTTTGTGTTTTCATTGTCTTGACTGTCTTCTGCCGCTTTTTGCGTCTCCATCGCCGACATTTTCCAAGAGTTACGAACTGTGTAGTACTTCAATTTTTTTTCATGCACGGGATCAACAAGGGCAATCCCGAGCGGAAAAGATGAGAATGGCGTCATATTCCGCTATAATCACCTTCGGCGAGGTGATTATAGTGGGAGGACATTTTCAAAATGGCCGCCTCGCGCTTTGTCGAGGTGTCTGAAGAGGAAATTAATTTAATGAAAGAAAATACCATTCCGAATAATACCAAACACGCCACAAAGTTTGGAATGATACTCTTCAAAGGTAAGGTGTGAAAAGTGTGCTAAACGTAACAAAGAAAGCATTTACATTCCCGTAAAAATTTTGCTTATGTCGACATGCATGAATGAATCAAAACAACTACCTTAAATTTTCGCAACACTTTATTAACTTAACAGAATGGTTTCAACAACAAACCGAATTTACCACTGACTTTGAGGCAATGGAGGTCAACGAGATGAATAAATGTTTGTTAAAATTTTACGTCTCAGTCAGGAGGAAAGACGGAACTTTTTACAAGAGAAATAGTCTGTTGTCCGTGCGAGCGCCCAGTTGTTCACTGACAGCGTAACAATGACAAATAAAATTTAACATAGCCTGCAGTGTAGGCGGATTTTGGCGGGGTAAGTGGGTATTCTAATCGGTTGTTCAGGCCACCATCTTGATTTAAAAAAATATTGGAGAGTTGGGGCGAGGTAAAAAGTTTACCAAGCTAGTGGGAGGGAGAGAGAAAAATTGGGGAAGGGGGAGGGGGAGGAGAAAGAAAAATCCACCTGCCCGCACTGATTGTTCATTTAAGAAACTCCGTTCGCCCACGAACGTAGTCTCTGATTGGTACGGCAGGGTGCATTCAGATTGATACTTGCCAATCAATGCTAGCATTGCTTCAGGTCCTTCCTGCCGTGCTTCTCTGTGATGTGATCAAGAAAATGGCGGACTAGCTAACTTTCGATGCTGCACTCGAAGAATCTCTTTCATTTCTCTCCGAGCTGGGTATGTCGCGTCAATTACGCCACGAACAAAAAGAAGCAATCTCAACGCTTGTGCATGGGAGCGATTTATTGGCAGTTCTTCCGACAGGCTTTGGAAAAAGCCTCGTCTTTCAGTTGTTGATTCGTGTCCAAGAAACATTGTTGTCGAAAGCAGCGTGCGTGACTATTGTCTGTCCGCTGAAAAGCATCGTTCAAGACCAGTTAATTGAAACTTCTTCAATGGGATTAACGACGACATCACTTGCAAGTGCAAGAATAGGAGATGTAGAAAATGGAAAATACCAGCTGATCTTTGCGTTATAGTATTCACGACGGTATATCTAGTAATTTTTTTGTAGGGAAATCGAAAATATAATCAATCAAAGACTTACTTGTATAAGGGTAGTTTGGTAGTCTCTAGTCTTGCAATAACTGCTTGCACACAGACCACGTTGTATACGGCCACATTCGTTTTCGTCCTTTCTTCTTGCAACAGCTTTCTCAGGGCGGCATAACCCTTAGTCGAGAAGAAATCGTACAATTCGAGACTTTGCTCGTTCACATCAAGTTGCGTTTCGGGGCCCTGTTTCCTTTCCACTTTTTGGCAAGCTTGAGAGCACCGCGATTCTCTTCAATAATGCCTTTCCATATTTTAACTCTAGCTTCCAACTGCTCATTCATTTTATTTTGAAGGCGAATAATAGAGTCTGGAGACATACGATTCAGACGAATCAGATCGTCACGTTTCACACCACTGAGAAACAGTATCGTAGAAATTCTGTAATGGATTGATGAAGCTTTCGTGTTTCTGACGCGTGCGATCGTTGCTGTTGCTAAAGCAAGAGAATCTACATCTCGACCGCCTTCCTATATGTCTTCCCGAGAGAGACCACAAGCCCCAAGCACACAATCATACCAAACAGGTAAACCTCCTCCATAAACAGTTTGTTTGAAAAGCCAGCCAGTTCGTCTGGATTTCTGAGTTCGAGCATGCTTTCCGATTTCAGGTATTCGTCGAACTCCTTCGATACAGCTTTGCTGATTCCCTGCTTCACTTCGGCAGCAATTTCTTCGTGTTTCAGAACAACATTCGACGCCTAACGCCACTTTTCGCAAGTGATATTTCTCACTAATGCTTCAGATTCTTCATCACGTGGAATTCTCGCAATTGCCTGTCCAGAAGGGATCCGGTAAACTACTTTCACCTGAAGTCCCGTTTGGGGCAAATCGTCCACGTTTAGTTTTCTTAACATTTCGTCCTCCGCTGCAGATGCACACGCAGAAAGCATATTTTCCGTTCCAAACGTGAGACATTTCCTCGACGTGTTTACTTCTCTCAGTGGTGTCTTGGCTGCTGGTGAATTAACACGAACCACCTTCGATTTCCTCTACGATGAACTTGCTTTCTCCGGAGTATCGAGATCGCGTTTACCACTGCTTTTACTGGGAGTGCCTGCTGTTTAGGAAGCTCCAGCTTTCACGAACCGGTACAATTGGCCCAGGTTTCGAATTTTGTGACCACAAAGGTTGCACACTCGATCTGAAAATACTTGCGAATCTTGTATCAACTCCAATCCTACTTGCCTACAAATATTAACAAGAACGACGCAAAAACAATCTTTATGTTTTGAAGGCTTGAAAAGATTTTCCGACAACGAATGACTTTGTTTACCAGCGACATTTCCAAATTTAACTTTAAAAGAAATGTTGCAAAGCCTGCAGTTGTCATTAGGACTTTTTTCCCACATCTCAACATCGTAGCTCTGAAAGTTTACTGAGTTGATAACAAGTGTATTCTATTTGTTTTTGTCGGAAGTGGATTTTATCTTCCGGTAAGGAATTACTTCATTTCCAATGGCCGACGATTCACTTCCGGAAAAGCGAGCAAGCGATACTAATTAGGGGCGTTTCTTAATTTTACAGCCTCTCCGGGCGGGCGATTTTCCTTCCCTGTCCCCCCACCCACTCCGACATTCTCGCATTCTCGCCCCAATTCTCCCAGTCTGCAGCGAATCCAACATGGCGGCTAAACACTCGAAAGATGAAAACCACCAAAACTGCCTGCACTGCAGGCTAAATTTAACATTCCTTTGCTCATTTCTATAATCACCTGAGTAATTACACTAAAAAAATTACTCGCCTCAGGCTCGTGAATATTGGTAAATATTCACTTCGCCTTCGGCAAATAATTGTTAAATATAGGTAGGTGGGGGGGGGGGGGAATATTAACTGAGGATACCTCTATCAATCAAATAAATATCATGCTAATTATAAAAGGTATGTGCAGATATAGCGCTGCGACTGGCCGGTAAAACGGAAGGCTAGAGGTTGTGATATCAAGTCTTACAGTTCAAAACAATGCTTTTTTTTAATTACAGGATATGTTTCTGAGTCGGAAAAATCATCGATTTCGAACTTAAAATATGCTAGCCTTTGTGGGACCCTAAGTGATCACTAGTGTCAGAAAACATTGCGTAGGATAAACGATGGCGAATTTCCCTTACAATCAAATTGAGAAGGAAGAACCTTGAAGTCTTTAACATACAATCGCAGCTTATATGCGACTTGTGTGTGTCCTGGTTTTACGCTCACGTCAATCACTGAAAGGACCTTGCTTTTATTGAACAGTATTGAACTAGTTTAACAGTGAGAACTTCAAGGTAAAAATCACACGCTGCCAACCGTGTAGAAAAGATCCGCACGAATAAGAAACGTTGCGTCTGAAATAAATCACTTCGTAAATAGACCTTTTTAGATTTGGATATATCAACAAAGTTGAAATGGTAAATTGGCCACCGTAATGATTACAAAAGCTGACGTTTCGAGCGTTAGCCCTTCGTCGGAGCGAATGACGAAGGGCTAACGCTCGAAACGTCAGCTTTTGTAATCATTACGGTGGCCAATTTACCATTTCAACTTTGTTGATATATCCAAATTATTTCGTTACTCCCACCGACGCAGCCCCAAACAGTTTCTTTCGAAACTATCGGCCTTTTTGGATTTGGGCGCACGCGACTGCCTACGCTTTATAGACTGGTCAGCAGATTTACAAAGAGTTAACAAGAATCGAAGAATTAAGGAAGGAGGGATGGAAGGAATGTTTTATCCATATCTACATCTCGGATTAATGACTTCCTCATTATCCTAGTTAAAAAGGGAAACTTGTTAAATATCCCAAACATGATTCGTTGCTACTGACCGCTGATACTTATGTCAAATGTGGGAAAACTCGTACAGTTGTTGGAATGAAGAGGAAATTTTTCTTTAGCCCTTATCCATTTTAGAGTCATCTTACTTTGAATGGGTGCAGTCCTCCTGGAATTTCCTGAGGAGGTAACTTCACTTAGTATTTGTTCTTGTTTCTGTTCACGTCTGCCATCTTTAAAGCCTGGAAACAATCATTAACAAAATAAGTATTTTACCAGACAGATTGTTCCTTAGCAGTTTATTTTTATTTTATTCTATTTTTATTATCTGATTTGGAAAATGATGAAATTTAGTTTGCTGCCACACTGTAGACCATGCAGCAACATCTCATGATTAGCTGGCCATATTCTTGCATTTCATCGGTCATAAAGGCACACTCGACACCAGTCCTGCTCCATGCAATAAAGACTTGGTCCAAATCTTATTTGCATTCTTCCTTAAAAGATGGCCCTCTAGAAGGGAATGTAGCGAAACATTTGGCTCTCGGCAATGACCTCGAGCCAAATAGTTTCCCATCCAGCCCGTCCAATCATACCATAAGCACACAATATTGGATGAAAACTATCTTAGTGTTCTACTGTCTACTTACTTTCAGTCTCGGCTTCTTGTGTGAGCTCATCACCCCTTATTTCTTCTGTTCCCGACTCCTTTGTCCTTTTCCCTTTTGTGCTTTCACCTGTTACTGATTCTTCAGTGAACTGCCGTGCTGGGTCTGATTTTTCTGGTGAGCTGCTTACCTGTAGTAACTCCTTCGTAACCACTTCGGCACACTTGTGATCAAATGCACTTGTAAAGTCAAGAGAGGCTGGATTTTTCCATGCTTGCAAACTTGCATTCTTGATAGCTGGGATCATTTTCACTCCATCAGTGCTAGGTTCATCTGGATTGAATCGTTCACCTCTGAGATGTTTTCCAAGACTTGTTTTACCAACACGGTCCTGACCAATCAATAATATCTTTGTTCGTTTGTCAAATGTCCTCCCACTTTGTAATCCTCTTTGGTAAGCTTCAAGTGCCAAAGGTCCTCTAGCCAGTACAAAGGAGGGGATCACATCTGTAAACACAACAAAGTTTGACGTCGCAACTCTGTTTACATACTCTCATCTCTCACCAATGACCAAAGAGAGCGCATGTACTATCTACATTATTTTATATATGTATTCCTCAGAGATTTCAGTTTTCTTTTATCTTTTTATCAGACCTCACCCTTGCCTTCCAAACACCTCCCCTAGAAGAAAAATATTTCTTTCTCATGTCCCCATTTGGTTTTTAAGGGAAAAAATCGTCCACTACATTTCATTTACATTTTTTAATCAAAGACATCATGATTGAGCCAATATAACTGGTAACATATAGAGGGGAAGAGCCTTTCATGGGAACACCAATTTCTACAAAAGTAGCAAACAGTTTCTCTTTTGCGTGACCATTGCGGCAGCGGAGTTTTTTTTCGTCATGCGCAAGCACGCTCGATCATGACGTGATGCGCAGCCCACATGCACAAACATCATCCTTGAATGGTAGCAGGACAAACCTCTTAATTAACTAGTGGCACTACACTCCTTGCATAAACATTTGGCACACAACCTTTTAACCACGTCTTTCCTGAGCACAATGAGCAAGTTACTTTCAATTTCCAAGATTAAGATTTCCCCACACCTCCTTCACCCCCTGTACAAATTTGAATTCAATACACTGATTGACATCTTTAACAATTGTTTAGCTAAGACCTCCATTATCATTTAGGGGTGGGAAGGGGGGCAGAGAAATGCATGGAATTGCTAGTTGCTTATGAAAATGTACTCCTAAGGCTACCACAAACAACTCGTTAAAGCTAAATAATATCCTCAGACTGGCTAATCGTAATCCTTTCATGACACAGTTTACCTTCATCCTCTGTATCTGCTTGTTGTGTCTCTAAAGAGGCTAAATTGTCCCTTAATTTTCTGACATTTGCTCTCAGCTGTTCAAACATACTTCTGATATTTTCTAGGGGAGAAAGATTTTACAAAAAAACCTGTTTGAGATTATAATTAAGAGACTGGAAACTTGGCCGGCGGAATCTCCAGAATGATGTGCCCCTTGTTTTAGAGTGATGTGCCCCTTGTTTTACTTTCTATCAATGGATGATTTTTTTTTTCATCTAGTCATGCCGTCGATGTATGATTCCGATGCTTTTCACCAGAATTGCATGCATGAATAAGTTTTTTTTTTCTTGCCAAAGTTCAAACAATAGCAGATTACTTTCGTTTTTCAAGCACATTTGAAGCAACATGTTCAAGAATTACTACTACTTTGTCACGGAGTCTGGTGTTTTTCATATATTGTGGATGATAACTCACGTTCATGTAGTAAAAGAATAAAAACCTATTTTGTCATTAACTGACCTTGACTCTTTCTGTCTCCTTGTTGAAACACCAATAGCTCCAAGTTGCCACTAAGGTTTTGAACCTGACTTCTTATTTGATGTAGATCACTTGTGATTTTGTCTGCACATCATATAAGAAACATGTTAAACCGATAACATTTTTTTTCAGTATGCTTTTACATATTACATGGTAAAAAAAACTTTTGCGCGGAGGTAATGTCTGACTTCAGTTAAAGGGAAACGCTCAACCAAAATGCCTTGCGAGCAAAGTAGCCATTCTCAACATTATTCGACTAAATCTTTGCAACTTTGATCGAGAGCCAGCTCTTTGTACCCTCATTAAGTTGCTTGTAGTGCCTGTCGTCTATATGCTACGTTTTTTGGTCGTCTTCGTTCTGTGTTCATGATAATGAAGCCATCGAAAGAGAGGTCCTCTTGTTTGGAAGGAAAGCTGCCAGAGAATGAGAAAAGTTATTTAAAGACACCTTTAGGATTTAGTAACAAAACAGGCAACCAGTTTGCTGAGGACATGCTACACAGCACTTCCGAGGAAAGTCAACCAGAAAGCTCCCTTTAGTACCTACAACCTCGGACAAAACCTATTGAGACACATTACAAAAAATACCTTTTTTGCACTCACCCTGAGAAAAATGCTTACCGTCGCAAATGCAAAGATTGTTTCCCTCCTCCCCAATTGCAATGTTCTTTGCGTTAACACAAGAAATGCATGCTTGAGCTCTTAAGCCCCACCAACATTGTACCAGGGGTGGGGAGGGGGGTAAGTTTGTTCCTTTTGGAAACGATTGTTGCATGACGGGAAATTAAAAATTGCATTGAAATGTCTCAACAGTTTTGTCTGGGGTTGGAGGTTACCGTTAGACAAGGAAACGTTTACGATCCATCGCGAGCCTAGTCCTACGTAAGTTTTTGAGTGACCTTTCTCTTCCAGAAAAATTTCAATCAGAAATATGTTTTTCTCAAATTTCATCCGGGTATCCTCTATTCCTTAAAGGCCCATTTTCGACCGAGATGCCTTGCGCGCCCGGATCATTTTTCAAATATGAAAAATACGCTATTTTCCTCGTAGTTGCGGAATCGCTTTGATATCTTCTTCCGTCTTACTAATTAGGGCTTTCAAAGTTCCATCTTGAATCATGTGCGAACAACAAACTATCGTAGTATCCATATCAGTAAATAGTTTTTAATTCTTATATGTATGACGGTGAAAAACGTCATTTGAAAAGTTGACGCCGCCGAAGAAGCGGTCTAGAGAAAGGCCGAGTCTGCCCGGCTCGGCGAAGGTTATTCGACTTCGAAGGTCTGTGTATGATTTATGGAGGGCAAGGAAAACAACCATGGGTTTCGGTAACACTACAGACAGTGCTTTTGCAGAAATGTTATTGCATTGTTCCTACGATGGAACTAGAGACTCCGGGGAGATTTTTTCGAGGTGAGAATAGTTATTTGACTGATTTTTACTTGAGATCCTGAGATATGTATGTAAACGATCTCATTTGTACAAGTCATTATTCTATAATTGAAATGCATAAAGTAATTCCGTTTTGGCCAATATTGGTTATTTGTTCATATTTTATTTAGTGTTGAAGCCGAACAGTTTCCTTCAACATCAAATAAGCTTTGTACAAGTTTTATACACAGACTCGATTTATGATTTTTCAGTCTCAAATATTTAGCTGTAAATTTGTTTACTGTGTTCTTCACCAAATCTTTGTTTTTCTCTTTAATAGTGTTTGTGAATGACTATCAGGGTTCGCCATTTAACAATAGCGCGATTCCAAAACAAAAACAAACGACTGCAAAGGATCTCGGATGAAAATGGGCCTTTAAGCTCATTTTGAAACTAGCCACATTTTTATTATAGGTGGAGCGTGACGAATTTGTTCTCAGGAGGCATAGTGCCTTTCCATTTACGAATCCTTTCTCGGAGCCTGGTGGATGTAAGAAAACACAATTCATGTATTGGAAGGTCTCTGTCTCTTTTTAATGTGTTTGCATGTCGAGGGTCCACTCCCTGTTAAACCTCTCACCTTTGTACAATTTTGTGTTCAAGAATATAATTTCCGAGGCTGAGATTTCAGCCGCGCAAGTTTGAATGTTTGCCTGTCTTACAAATTCTTCTATTTTGTATTTTGTTGTGCTCAACAGACAGAAGAAGTCGTCATAGTACGCCTCCCAAACTGGCAATTTAGTCGTGATCTGGTTGATAGTAACTTTTCCTATTTCTCCCTTAAAAAAAGCTACGGCCTTTGCTGTTCTGTAGTTTTGCAAGAAACAGTATTCTGTTCCTGGATAATAGCAACAACGATGCACACAAGGCACATTGGTTGAACATGGCTTTTTCAGATTTTGACAGAAATGTTTACAATTTAGTAGCTCAGTGGCGGTACTGACAACTTTAGTAGCATAAAGTGACTACCTATACAAATGTAAGAATATTACCCTTATACTTGGATAGGATACTATTCCATCGTAGGTCACCCCTGCAAAATCTCCCGGCAGTTTTCCCTATCAGTTTAATGTTCTTATTTCAAATCTCTGGCTAGAAAGATCATGGCATAGACCACTTTCATAAATGGCTGCCGGATTAATATTCTTTTGTTTAAATTTAAATTAGCCTTACTGGCCTCGTTCTCCAGTACAAAATTCAAAAGAATACATTATCTCAAGCGAGGCCTGAAAAAGTAGCAGAAAAATAAATGGTATTACTAGTTACTTCCAATGGCCACCAAAAACAACTTGCTTAAGTCAAATATTATCCTCAAACAGACTGGCTTCTCGTAATACTTTTTTTGATGCAGCTTACCTTCATCCTTTGTATCTCCTTGTTGTGTCTTCAAAGAGGCTAAATATTCACTAGTTTCTACAAATTCTCCAATTTCAGCTCTCAGCTGTTCAAAGATACTCCTGATGATTTCTAGGAGACGGATTTTGCAAGAAAACACGGTTTGTTTACAATATGACAAGGGATCTTGGTGTTAAATGAAATAGGACAAAACCTTCCATTAAAAAGCTTGAAACTCAGCCTGTGGAATCACCTTGCATGATTTGCCCTTTGATTTTTACTTTCTATCCATGTCAGATCTTTTGTTTCAATTAGTCATGCCATCAATGTGGGATTTTGGAGCTTTTCGTTACAAATACATTTACATTTTTTGATACCAGAGTTCAAGCGCATGTAACAACACATATTATTTCCTTATTTTCATACATAATTAAAGTAACAGATTCAGACATTGTCACTACCTTACGTCATTAAATAAGATTTTTTTCATTAATTTTGAATGGTTACGTTCATTTATTTCTTGAACCAGTGAAATATCTTTTTCCCTTAACACTGACCTCGACTCTTTGTTTCTCCATGTTGTAACATTAAGGCTTCCAACTCGTCACTAAGTTTTTCAAGCGGACCTTTCATCTGATGAATTTCATCTGTGACTCTGTCTGCATAACATAATATAACATGGTATACTTAAAAAACATTTTTCATTAAGCTTACTTATTCCATGATGAAAATTTTTTCTGGATAATTATGTCTGTCCCCAGCAAAGATTTTGTCCAAAGTGCACATAGTACTGTTTATTAGCTCAGTGCTGGTACAAGAACCCTTCTGTAACATTTCATACCCACTCCTTTATGCTCGTCCTCGTTTTGCACTTAGAGCAAGTTATTTTGGAATTTCCAAAATTACATTCCCCCATTCTACCCTGATTAAGATTGTTCAAAATTGTTAGATTCAGGACACCCAACTTTGTTGGGGGGGGGGGGGGGGGGGGGAGGGGGGGAGCAAAGAACAGATTGCCAAGATTGAAGTTGCTCATGCCAAATTGTCCCAAATCTTAATCTCCACCAAACTGTACCATATTTTTGGTTTGGCTTTTCCAACCAATAAAAAGTAGTTTTCTTCAAGAACTGAGCAAGACCATAAGATTTTGTGTCTTACTGTGTGGCTATCAGTGCATCCAGTTTGTCATCAATGGCTTCAACCTTACTTTTCATTAAATCAACATTGCGATTTTGTCTCCAAGTCAAGACATTTTTTTTTCAGAAGTTATGTAGTTTAGTATAGTCCAAATGCTGGTGAAACAATTGCATTTTTCCAAAGGATAAATAAGACCAATGCAAAGTCTTTGCACAATACTAGCTCTCTTAGCTCCCAGACCTTGTCTCCACTTCAGCAGAATGAAGTGACTACCTGTAAACAACTGAAGGAATGTTACCCTTATTCATAAGTACAGATATATCCCCCTTGCAGGGTTTTATATTCTGATTTCATATCTCTGGCTAAAAAGACCATGGCAGCTGTAAACTAAAGTATATTAAGGACACATACACTAACGCTGCCATTTCTTGAGAATTTGTGCCATGGTAGATGCAATGGATGTGAAAAAACACAATACGGTGATCCAAACCACGCCTTCTATTCTATGTATCCTAATTTGCCCTGCAATTTGTTTCTTTCTGATATATCATTGAACATACCTTGAATATCTTGCATCATTTCTTTCATTTTGACTTTAATAAGTGAGTCCATACACTCATTCTTAAGCTTATCGATTGCAGATTTATAAGTTACTCCTCCCAGACCTATTATAGCATCACTGATATCCTGCCAGTGGCTGTTAAATGTTGCATCATCCACAGAGGCATGGCTGGTATTGCCGTACACAACATTATGGTAGTACTTTAGCCTGGCTATGTTGGCTTCCTTGCTAACATCTGCAGTGGATGGAAGACTGTCCCATCCAGTTGCGGGAGGAGATAGCCCACAGATATTACACAATAGTATGAACAGTAACAAAATATCAAAGTTTGCTGATGAAACAGAGGATGGATCAATTGGATACAACGTTTCCCATAGTGCAGGATTCAGGGCTCTCCTCTTCACTAGAACCTGTAGTGTTTCATGTATTGGTTGATGCCTCAAAATTGATTGAAGTGTCACTGGAGGGTGTATGGCATCAAAAGTGTCTCTCAAGACCTGGGATCCAACACCCACCAGAAGGCGACACAGTCGAGCATAATTGGTTGTCTCCTTGTTAGAAGGAGATGATGGTGCAACTGATGATGTCATTGGCTGCAAAAAAAAAGTGAATTCACCCACACAGTCTGAGATTTAAAGGTCAACATTTTCTGTCAGAAACCTATGATTTAAAACAGTGGCTAGTCTATGTGGATTTGTACATTCTACTAGACCACTTTACTTTCACTCTATTACACCCTTCAAGCAATTGTTTCTATTTCCATGTTTTAAATTCTTTTAATGACAATCTATTTGAATAAGTAGCAGACCTGTCATCCAAACATGGTCAATTGTTAATTGTCTCCACATGTGGCCAGGAGGAGAGGATGCCAGCAGAGGAACAATCCCTGGCCCCCTCCTCTCAGAGTTATCTATTTATCTTTAGTTACAGGAATTTGACTCAACATGCACTTCAAATAATACTGTACTATTCAAAAAACTTATTTACAATGAAATTTCCAAACCAATAAGTTAGCCAGCAACACAAGACAAGATCTGGTACAGAATCTGTGGATAAGTGACCAACCTCCCTGAAGAAAACAAAGGAAAATCAATTCTTCAAAGGGCATGAAAGAAAAACTTGATTGAAATATCAGCATTATCTGAGCCCTTTCACTACCAAGATCTCTTTTAATAATTCTTTTTACTGTCTGTCATACAATTCTTATGAAGTTAGTTCATTGAATGTGGCATTGGATAAACTAATTATCTCCTAAATGATATTTTTCTTGATTATCATTACTTTTTCACTTGATACTGTGTTGATATCAAGAGGAGAAATTGGGTCGTGGTCACTCATGGGACTTGAAGGGTTAGATCAATTGAAAAGGGGTGATACTCGAGACAAAAAAAAAAGAAGAAAATTTCAAAGCAGCAGTATCTATAGGACATCATTCTATCCATTTAGATACAGTCAGTAAAAAGTGTGACAATAACATTTAACTGTAGAGTTGTAACAAATGTACATTTTTGTATGTAATTCACTAGCCTGGCAATAAAATAGTCCAAATGACTCTGTTTGACTTGTTTAGACTGATAAATTATTTTGTCACCTCTCCCTCACAATACCACCTTTGATGAAGGAAAAAGTGACAGTGATTGGCAAAGAGAAAAATAGATGCTCAAAGCCAAACCCTGATTGGATAAATTGATTAAAGCAATTTTTTTCTCATCAGTCAATCAGTGTGAATAAACAAGGTTCCTTAAAAAACAAATTGCAAATTATTCAATACACATCCTCAATTGTGCATTTATTGTCAATTTTTGATCACTCGAAAAAAAAAATCCAAAGAGACTTTCATTTACATTTTCACACCAAATGTTGTACTGCTATTTCTGCAGTAAAACAGGTCCTGTCATCTGAGTAACTCAAAGATTTCATACTATCATGTGGATAGTTGTTTGTTAGAACTACAACACATAAAAATTCGTCAAGTACCTGAATTTCAAAGTGGCCTTGGTCCCTTACATCGTAAAAGGTTTGATCAGTGGTTGCTTAAAGAGAGAATTAGTTTGAAAAACATCACTTCATTAAGAAAAAAAATGTTATATAATCACAAAATAGAGCCATGTCCAAAATGTAGACAGGACAATAATTTTTCAACTTACTATCCAAGTGTCTAGGGACAACTTAAAGTGCACCTACACCCAAAAAAATTTTTTTCGCTTAACGAAGTAAGCTTATTTTTTTGAGTATTTCTGCGCAAAAATTTTTTTATTTGCTCAAATCTTCAATTTTCTATGCCCAGTCAAAATACGGAAAATCGGCCGCCATCTTGCCCCACGACCGAGTTTAAAGAGGAATGGCTCTAGTGGGTAATGTGACGTCAAATCGAGAACACGAAAGTCTGCTTTTCACACACTTTCACTTGTTTGGGAAGGTTGTAGTCGATAATTGTCCGAAAATATGCCGACTAAGTGTGTTGTAGAAGGATGTAGCAACGTGCGAAATTTGCAAGAGGGTATCGCGCTCCATACAATCTTCATACAACACACCTAGTCGGCATATTTCGGACGATATCGACGACAATCTTCCCAAACAAGTGAAAATGTGTGAGATGCAGACTTTCGTGTTCTCGATTTGACGTAACATTACCCGCTAGAGCCATTCTTCTTTAAACTCGGTCGTGGGGCAAGATGGCGGCCGATTTTCCGTATTTTGACTGGGCATAGAAAATTGAAGATTTGAGCAAATAAAAAAATTTTTGCGCAGAAATACTCAAAAAAATAAGCTTACTTCGTTAAGCGAAAAAAATTTTTTGGGTGTAGGTGCACTTTAAATATTGCAACAATTTCAGTTTGTTTAATAGCCAAACTAGCAGGTGGAAATGAAAACCATTAGCCAAAACTGAATTTCTACCAGTCTGGCTAGTTGGCGACCATTAGTGCCGAGCCCTGATAGGAGGCACTTTTCTTGGGGATAATCTCTGGTATGTCCCCTTAAAAACACTGTCATGTATTTTGTATTCAACTAAAATATTAAATATTGTATCTCTACAAAGGTCAGTCTGATCAGAATTTAGAGCTAGGAAATGTTTTCTTCTAAAGAGGAAGAGGTTTCCATACGAATAGGCATTTGCATCCTTTTCATTGATTAAGTAAATCCTAATGCACCAAGGAAACACTGTGTAATTTAAAGGGAAATTTTTTTAACAAATAGATTCCATTTTGCCGTGCATCTGTGCAGTAAATTATTAGATCACAGATGATGTCAAAATGTGCTAAGAACAAAAATGTGGTACCTGAGGTGTAGCCAAGTGTAGCAACAAGAGCGCTCTAATCTTCTAAAAAGGTAGATGAGATAAAGATACACTCAGCTTGCTCCACAGTAAAGCAACTCGTGCCTCGCCACCTAGATTATCCGGCTCTAGGTATGATTTCATTTTTAAAAATTTAGCTTCTGAACATGAAATGTAGCAGAGCAAATTCTAAACGATGGAAATCAAAAGTTGTTCGTTACCTAAATGCAGTGCAACCCATTTTCATCTTTAATTTTAAAGTTTCAGTGTTACTTTAAACTTCAACCAGTTGTATTGAGGTTCTATGGACCATTGTGAACGCGAAAAAGAGAATACAGGACAACTGTTAACCATCCACCAAACAAGCCAGCTCGATTCGTAGTTACTAAAAGTTGGAATCACCTGAAACCACCTGAAACCATCTGAAACTACCTGAAACCATCTGAAACCATCTGAAACCATCTGAAACCATCTGAAACCACTGATGAAACCACGGATGAAACCACCTGAAACCATCTGAAACCCCCAAGGAAACCATCTGAAATTACCTGAAAATATCTCGAAACAATTTAAAACAACATGAAAGCACCTAAAAAATTACGGGTAACATGAGAAAATTAGTGTTAACAATCGAGTTTATCCACAGGGAGCCCGGCTTACGGATATCGTATATAATGCCCTACAGTACAGAATAGGCACCACAAACTGGTCTTTAGGCTTTTTCTTTTCTCAAAATCTCAACTATCTAGTCAATTTACTTAGGCAGTGGAAGTTAAAGCCACCATTCATCAGCTATATTCTGTCTTTTGCAGTAAAATACCTTGCAAAAAATCCACATATATTTCACTTTTGCAAAAACAAAGTCAGTGAAATTCTAGCTCACGCTATAAATTCGTCTCTGATTAAAAAGCAACACAATGTTCAAGATTTCCTTAGGAAGTTTGAAAATCTTCAGGCCTTCCTGGGCTTTTTCATATATAATTTGCATGATCCCATTGAAAGAACTTCACGTATTTCTTTCGATTTAAAACAGTTTCTTCTTTGCATTCGCGATCGGATGTTGTTATTGTCACGCAAGTGCTTTGTCAAGAAATGAATTCGCATATTCCCGTGCAACTCCCAGCCATTCGTAGAGCTAATTGAGTGTGTTTTCAACAAGAACAATGGAATGTTTCCTTGAAGACCTGTTTGTGGTGCCTATTCTGTACTGTAGAGCATTATATACGATATCCGTAAGCCGGGCTCCATGTGGATAAACTCGATTGTTAACACTTATTTTCTCATGTTACCCGTAACTTTTTAGGTGCTTTCATGTTGTTTTAAATTGTTTCGAGATATTTTCAGGTAATTTCAGATGGTTTCCTTGGTGGTTTGAGATGGTTTCAGGTGGTTTCATCGGTGGTTTCAGATGGTTTCAGATGGTTTCAGATGGTTTCAGGTGGTTTCAGATGGTTTCAGGTGGTTTCAGGTGATTCCAACTTTTAGTAACCACGCGGCTCGATTACAGTTGTGGCTCGTTTGCTCTTTTGTTACATCTACCATTGCCAAGCCAAACGAGCCAGACGAGCCACTTAAATACGTGGATCAAAGACGTAACGCACATGGAGATTATTCCTCGTTCTTCCATCTGCTGCCCGGAGCTAAACGAGCCACTAAAATATAGATTCATCTACATACGCTGCTTCAAAAGTGGCACTGTATTGTGTAATTACTCCATTATAATAGAATTAAGTGGTTTTCTCTCAGTATCGTTTTCCAACGAAAATTACATATTCGCATTACATACATTTTTGTGAATGTAACACCACTGAGCCGAGTTCGAGAATTATTCTCCTTACCTCCGAGTTAAAGTTTCCCTTTCGACTGGAATCAGTGAGACAATGTTTTAGCAGAATCGAAACTGCAGTGAGGGGGTAAATTCCTGTAAATATTTCACAGTTTATAAAAACTTTAGCCAACTTGCAGGCGCTAGTTTGTGTTTTCAAGCGTGAGAGTCAGTGTGGATAATATTCGGTCGCCATATTGGACGGGTGGAAGATCTGGGACGAGTGACAAGGCGACGGGGAGGGGGAAAGGGGAGAAAAAAAAACCAATAGCCTGCTTCAGTTGGCGGTAG